>NC_060159.1:12885657-12912890 GCF_021292245.1 Micropterus dolomieu
TCACTAAGACCAAAAAGGTGGATCACATCACTCCAGTTCTGAGGTCTTTACATTGGCTTCCTGTATGTCAAAGAATTGATTTCAAAATCCTGCTGTTAGTTTATAAAGCACTAAATGGTTTAGGGCCAAAATACATTTCTGATCTTCTGCTTCGTTATGAACCATTCAGACCTCTCAGGTTGTCTGGGACAAGTCTTCTTTCTGTCCCCAGAGTCAAAACTAAACAAGGAGAAGCAGCGTGCAGTTATTATGCTCCGTATATCTGGAACAAACTCCCAGATAACTGCAGGTCTGCTGAAACTGTCAGTTCTTTTAAATTAAGACTGAAGACTTTTCTTTTTACCATTGCTATTAATTAAATATTTAAGATTGATAACTTATACTGCACTGTAACTTTTACTGTCCTGTTCTCTTTTTCTTTGTTTTTAGCTTTTTATCATTGCTTTTAATTAAATATTTCCATTTAACTCTTTTAACCCTGATTGTAACACTGTAACTTTTATTATATTTTATGTTGCTTTTAAACTTTTACATATTTCCCTGTTGCTTTTATGTTTTATGTAAAGCACTTTGAATTACCTTGTTGTTAAATTGTGCTATACAAATAAACTTGCCTTGCAGCATCATTTGCATGTTGGGACATTGTTGTTTTTTTTATGCTGATTTTGTGACTATGTCATTGTTGTTTTTGTGACTGAAAGGCCCGTCATGAGGCGGTGATACGTCGGACGCTGGAGAGGAGCCAGAGAACCAGACAGAAGCCCAACCGGTGGTCTTGGGGAGGGGCAGTGCTCACAAACACTCCCAGCACACCAGCCGGTACATTTACACATTACACACCTACATATGGTACCTGCAAAAACTCGAGACACTTTCCAACAGTCATTACAGTATGTAGAGAGACACTCACAGTGTCCAAGTTTGGTTTGAGAATTTGTGCCGTTGAGCCACTGGTACCAGTGATTTTTAGGTTTATGGAAAAGTTTTGATATCTCGTCTCCCGGATGTGTGACAGTGTGTCTCTTGTGTAAATATGTCTGCCTGCCTCTGCGTGTCAGTATTGTTCTGCCATGTTTGTATTTGAACTTTTCAGATCCCCTGCCCTCTGTTGTTACTGCTGACTCACACCCTGCTCTGCCTCTCCCTCTCTCTCTCTCTTATTCTCCAACTCTCTCTCACTCTTCTCTCTCTTTCTCTTACACACTCTCTCTCGGATCTCCCTCCATCTCCTCTCTGCTCTTTGTTTCTGCCATTGTCCTTTCCCCTCCTGGTCCAGGTTTTGTCGAGTCGGCTTTCCTCTATCCACTCGACCTTGCTGGACTGGAGCACATGCAGGGTGCTTTCAGTCTCTACCGCAGATACGGAATGACCTCCCAATGTGAATATTATAGCACTGTGTCAGTTAGCCAGCCAGTGTTAGACTGCTGGCTCTAGCACTGTAACTGTACAGCACAGTTTTAGCTCACTGGCATTAGTGTAAATGTAGGCCAATGTCATGATTAGTGTTTGTTGTTTTCTTTGCATGTAGCGATCCAGTTTGTCACTTGAACTTATATCCCAAGACACAGGATCATTCATTCAACCTATTTTAGCTTCATTTTTAGATGACATAACACCCATTTAGAACTACTTCATTTTCTAATATTTTTTTCCCACTTAGCAGCATGTTAGTAGTTTTTTCCCCCACATCTAACCTGGTTTAACTAGAATAGACTAGAGGTTTCCTTCAAAAAGAGATTGCTGGCTCCAGCTCTCTCTTTCTTCCCCCGTTCTCCACCTGTGCAATATGCTGTTAATTTGCTTTTATCACGTTTCTTCTTTGTTTCTAGATGCTGACAGGCGGTCAGTGTCCACGATGAATTTATCCAAACATACAGACCCTGTTATTACCAAGCGCCTCTCCTACTCCTCTGCCACACTTCTACACTCACCAGACCGAGGTAGTGAAAGTGAACATTACACACAGATGCCAATATTATTCACTACAGTATCCATTTGTGATGGTCTGCCTTTGGCTGCATCTTATATCATTTGTGTTTGTCTCGTTGCTGTTTTTTATGTAATTAATTAGATTTTGGGGTACAACGAAATTGACCAAAATATTTTTTTCACATTAAAAGAATAGTTAATAATTAATAATATATTTGCTTCCTTGCCGAGAAATGGATGAAAAGACTGATATCAATCCCATTTGTGTACTGTTAATATAAACTACAGTGTATCAATCAATTGACCAGGCCATTTTCCTCCCTTTTGTCAGTCTTTATGCTAAGCTAAGCTAACAGGCTACTGGCTGTATCTTCATATTCAATAGAAAGATATGGAAGTGATATTGATCTGAACTCTGGCATGAATTCAAATAAGCATAATTATCAGAATGTCAAACTATTCTTTGAAGTATATTTTTTAAAGTGTTAATTTAACAGTAAGATCATGTATTCTTTGATGTTCATATGTTGCTGACAGGCTTACAGATGAGAACAGCTTCTTCTCCTGTCATTAACAAAGCTCAGTCCAAACCGTGCCTACACCAGGGAAAGACCACCCAGCACAAAAACACAGGTGTTTTTTAGGAACTGATTTGCAGTTTGGTCTCTCGTTTGATATGTTGCACACTATGTTGCTAAGCGAAAAGATCACGGGCTGGAAACTGTTCAGGAATTCTAAAAAGGAACTGCGACTACCCTGCGTCCTGTTTCCCTTGAATTGAAAAACACTTACAGACTGGAGTGATCCAGTGTCAAGACTCGCTATTAGCATGTACTGTATATGTGCATGTGTCTGCACTTCTGTGTGTTTGATCAGAGGGATCAAGATCCCCCCCCCCCCCCCCCCCCCCCCCCCCCCGCCTCCAGCGTGACCCCTTTCTCTAATCCTCTGAAGGATAATCTTTTTGTTTTTGTGGGAACACTGTATGCTGTTTTTATCTCAGCTGAAAAATCAGCACCCACATTTCAACAATCAGAGGGACACATAATTATAGACATAAAATTAAATCATGTGCCAGGTTTATGCTGCCACGGCAAACTACACACTCAAGCGGACACTGTGGAAAAAAAACATCCCACATTTACTGAGTGTAATACGAGCTCTGCAACCATTCACTGCCTGAATATAAAGTGGTGTAGATTAAAGACTCGGATTCCTTTGCACAGTTTCCAGCCCAGTTGTATCTTTGCCCCTCACTCTGAAAACCGCCTTGTGCTCTGCTTCATTATCAGAGTGAGCACTGAGCAGTGCTGCATGTTTTGCCTTTGTCTCTATTTAAGTGGCAAATCAGGTTATCATGAAGACTAATTAACTGTCGCGTTGTCCACTTCTGGTTAATAAGCTACACTTTATGTACAATTTGCCAACTTTCCTAACCAGGTACCAAGGGTGCTTCATGATTAAATATTTTAACTAACTTGCATAAATTCAGCACTTATAAAATTATTTGCCAGATTAATTGATTAAACACAATGTCTTGAAGCAAGCTTAAGTAAAGACCATTTTCCTGAAATGCAGTTGCAATATGTGCTTTGTTCTGCACTGTATATTTGAATGATCTCCTCCCTGTGTTTGTTCTTGGTTTGCACTCCAGGCTGTTTGCTTCCTCTCATAATTAACAAACTGGTGCATGCAGGTGTAGGTGCACAGTTACCACTTCACTTTAGCTCTTGCCTACGCGTGTGAGGGAAGGAATGGGTAACAAATACACTAATTATGCATCATTTGTAATCTGCTTTGACTGATTGCGTAGGCTAATCAGTGGGCGGTTAAGAGTTGTTATAAACCTTAAACGTTACGTGTGTGTGTTCAGGCCTGCGCCGGCTTCCATTGACGCCATGGGAGAGCAATGTGGTGAACCGCCTGCAGCAGCCAACACACTCCTACTTGGCTCGTAGCCGCAGCGCCATGAGTCTGTCTGGAGAGCAAACAGGTAATATACTCAGATGCTACATGAAGGAGCCCTCCTGGCTCTTACGGTTAGTAGTGAGTGAAACAAATGATGTGCGCACAAAACTGGGAATTACAACTCGCACGCTGTAGTGCTAATAGTATCTATGCTCTTTATATTTTGGTCTCTTGACCAGAACAGTTTCGGATGTTAATCAGATTTGGCCAGACTTAAAGCATTACACCGTCTGAAACTTCCTTCACCAGCCTGTGTCAAGCGCTCAAAGGTCACACACACACACACACACACACACACACACACACCCGCATACACAAATGTCTAAACAAGTAAGCTGTTCAGGAAATATTCCCCTATTGTTATCATTCCCTCTCTCCTTCTGTTGTTACAACAGGAACAATTGTTTTTCCTCCTATCTTTTTTTTTTTTTTTTTTTTTTTTTTTTACTTTTTACTTTTTTTTTCAGTCAGGGAAGTTTCACTGAAAGGAAGCCTCTCTCTTTTGCAGGAACGTCCCAATCTCATTTGCACAGTGAACACGTTTTATATAGCTTGTGTATGCATGTTTGTATGAGTATTTGTTAAGACTTTAATAATGTAAATGGTTAGTAATATTAAACTGTTAAACTGAGGAAACCTCTTGGATCTTTAAGTCCAGTTGGCCTTGAATTAAACCCACCTTGGACATTAAAGAAGATGCTGTGCAGCCGAGAGTCCATATAGTCTGTAAGAGACTGCTTCTTTTGACAGTTCAAAATGAATGCATTGTTGAAGTGCACTACCTTTGCTGACATTTTTCAACATCTTGTTGTTGCTCAGCTACTCTGGTGTATTTCTGTCTTTCTATCGGTTAAAGGACTTTTTCTCTGTCTTGTGTTTTTTTTTTTTTTAAACAATCACACTCTCTCTTGCCCTCACATACACAAGAACCCACATTGACCTGCACACAACAGCTCTTTTTGCTTTCCTCTACTCTGCTTTAATACATTTAACGTTGTCTTTTGCATGTTTTGTGTATTTTGTTGCACGTTCACTTCCTCTTTGTGGTGTCGGTACTAATGTATTTATAATTAAATGTTTATTCCTACATAGTGTGTATTCAATGTGTAACTATATGTTGTTCTGCATGTCTACACTTTCTTGGCCAGGTCGCCGTTGCAAATGAGAATCTGTTCTCAATCGGCCTACCTGGTTAAATAAAGGTTAAATAAAAAAATAGTAGAGATGTTTCCAACACTGGGACTTTTTAGTGGAGCCAAACCACTCCTATCTAGATGCCTTAAAGTGCATTAAGCACTAAGTGAATGGAACATTGTCTATTTTGCATTGCAATTTTAAAAGTTGTCATAATCTCTAACCTGGCCAATCAACCATAATAAATCCTTCTCTTAAAGTACATTTATCAAGTGATGATTGCAGTACATTAGCAGTTGTCCAATCAGTAGCACTAATGCTTTCTTTCTCCTCTTCTCTTTTTCCAACAAACATCTTGTCATTCCTCTCACTCCTCCGCTGGTCTTCCCAAACTCACGGCTTCCATTTATTTATTTTTTCATCTGACATCCTTCTCATCCCTTCCTTCGACTTTTCGCTCCGTGCTCCTCTTTCTCCTAACCCTTACTCATGTTTCATAAATCCTCACACTGGCCTGACCCATACCTTCCTCAAAACATTCTGAACTCCCACCTCATACATCACCATAGCCATGCCTGTGTGTCCTCGCTCAGTGTCCTGCCACCCCATGGGCTCCATGTCCTTCAAAGCCCTGCAGGCCCAGCCACTTCCTCACTGCCGCAGCCATGAAAGGAGCCTCAGCAGGGAGACGGCCTCGTCTTCCTCCAAGACTGCCCGCAGGAGGACCACTGGCACCACACCGGTGGGTCGCGTCATTAACATGCAACTGAGTTTGTTTGAATATCCAGAGAATGTGTTCTCAATACATAAGACAACTGCAATATTGTCAGAAATGTAAGCTATGAAAAATGGCAGGGCTGAACAATTAATCGAAATCTTATCAAAATTATAATATAGCCTACTGCAAATTTCATATTACAGGAGGTGTAATACATGTTAAAGGCAAAATATTGGTCAAAATAGCATTTTAAATTATTTAATTTTGCTGTAGTGATGTACTGGCCTACACATCATATTCTACAGACTTAAGAAAACCTCTTTGTTTGGTACAGATCTTTGAAAAAAGTCACACCATAATCATTTAAATGATATTTTTCAATGAAAATGCGAATAATTATGTTATAATGATCATTTTCTCCAATATCGCAAATCATATCGCAGATGCAATATCAGTCAAAATATCGCAATTAGAGTAAAAATCATGCTTGTGTGATTTAATTTAATTTTTTTTTTCCATACTTGAATCTATTTAATATAATATTTCTGATGTTGACACATTTACTGTGTCTTTGAGGCTGTACATGCTCAATGGTTGTATAATTTTCTGTCAAGTTTTAGTATTTTACTACACTTACATACATAAGTGAGTCACTGCTTTTTGCTCTTCTTCCTCTAGTTCATCTTTTTTATGTTGATGATGTCCCAGATCAGTCAGACACAATATACCAGAGTATATGTGAAGCTCTGCTCCTCTTACACAGACACGTACACACACACACACACACACACACACACACACACACACACACACACACACACACACACACACACACACACACACACCTCCCACTTTCCATCTGTCTGCTGCTGTGTCAGGGCTTATGCCATTAATGTCTTTGAGGGAGGGCATCTTCTGTATTTTATATTCCACACAGTGACCCAGAGACACATGCATAGACCACAAACACATTCATAACCTAGACCTAGTCCAGCATAATATTTATCAGTGTTAATGTGAGTGAGAGTTTGGTGCCCTGCACATCGAACCACACTACTGTTTCGTTCTTCTACAAACAGGAGATGAAACATTCTTTGTGAGTTGGTTTATTTTTAATTTTGGCAACAGTTGTTTTATGTTGGTGTCCTGGCTTGGTGCCAGAGGGTTTTGTACGGCTAGAGTCTAATCCTGTTAGTGATCATCTTCTGCTGCTGTCAGGGCACCTGGGACTGGGAACCTTCTGTACCTCCTGATTACTTTGTGTGTTGCTAAGGAAATTTTAGTGAAGCTATTCTATCATATATGAGACAATATGCTGCTTGCTCACCTGGATCCTGGTTAGGTTTCAAATCCTTTTGTTTCCCTCCATCTCCTGCACCAATAGCAGAAGGACCGTGACAATGTCAGGAAGTCCTGGAGCAACCTGTCACTCCCATTGGCTCCCATTCTGACTTTGCCCCCCAACAAGAGCGCCTCTTCTCCAGGCAAGAAGAACAGCAGGGCGACAGCACCCTCTCCTGGCAGGTAGGAGAACACACCCATGGTAATGGACATCATGAGAAGTACATAAGCAGATTTGTGACAGACTTGGAGTTATGGATCCTTGGGAACAGGAAGAGGGTGTAACATTTTTGTATGGTAGTGTTTTACTGTGTATTTTCATGCCATGCTTTTTTTTTTTTTTTTTTTTTTTGAATGAAGGTGAGATATCAGTAACTTAAGGCTGCATTCAGACTGCAAGTGACCTTAATCAGATTTTTTGCTCATATGTGACTCAGATCGGATTTTTTTTATAACAATGTGAACAGCACAAGTCACATGGAATCTGATCATTTCCAGTTCTGATTTGGGCCACTTTTATATGTGGTCCAAATCAGATACAGTCCAGACTCTGGTGTCACTCTAGAACGACCATCGTGACAATTCTGCGGTAGTGGAAGCTGCGGTGAATGCAAACACATACACAAACACACACTTGTCAAACCTCCCAATTTTTACAGGAGACCCCCGTTTTTTCCTTGCCCCCTCCCAGTTTCCTCCCAGGTCACTATTCTCCCAATTTCTCGTATTTCTCACGATTTATGACAATGTTCACAACTTCGTTTACTTTTCATTTCCTTTATTACTGTTTCTGTTCAGCGCACTTAAGTGCTACAACTCTCTCTTTCACTCTCTGCTGTTTCCACCCAAGACAACTAGCATGCACTTGACACAGAACACCGCCAGACTTTTGACAACTCTCATTTGAGACTCTGCCTCTGATTGGCTAACCCTAACCATAATCTGCGTGTGACGTCGTATTATTTTTTGCACATGCAGGTCACTTTCAGCTCAGTGCACCTTACATTTCACGAAAACCGTTGCTAAATGCTAGTAAATAGTAGAATCATTTTGTAGCTAAATGCTGCTTTTCTTCCTGCACCCAGACCTCCTCAAAAGTCAGCAGGGCGCCCACCGACCCCCAAGCTCCTTAGGTCTCCGGGGGCAGAGGACCCTGGAAACCTTCGACCTTTCAGGATCACGCCCGAGAGCCCCCAACCCACCAGAGCCCAAGTAGAGGAGGAAGAAGAGCGGGTCCTCAGTCCTCCTCAGCCTCGACCTCAGCCAGTGGGTCAGAACAAGACCAGTAGTGAGCAGACACCACCAGTAGGACTACCAACAGCAGCCAGCGGTCAGTTACTACACCCAAACCCTTTTCACACACACCATTATCATGCAGCCTACATTGTTTTTTTTATTAGTGAGTTTATAAAATACACCAGTCAAAATGTAATTTATGACCTCTTCTAGAGAGTGTAACCAGCTCTCCAGCCAACAAAGCCTCAGCAGGCACCACAGATCCAGAGGAGGCGAGTCGTATCCTGGCTGAGAATCGTCGGCTGGCCCGCGAGCAGAGGGAGAGAGAGGAAGAGGAGCGCAGGCAACAGGAGGAGCAGGCAAGGTATGCTGCGCTGCACGTAAACGTGTGTGATCTGGAGAGAGTGCAAGGAGATAGATAATACTGAAGCTGTGTGTTTATCTACATCCCTGACTGTGATTTATTTGTGCGTCTGTACAGGTTAGCAAAGGAGGAGATGGCTCGACGCAAGGCAGAGGAGCGAGCGAAGAGAGAGGAGGAGGCTCAGCGTCAGGCAGAGGAGAGGAGAAGGAAGGAGGAGGAGGAGAGAGAGGAGGAGCAAGAGAGACTTCAGAAAGAGAGAGAGGAGGCTGAGAGACAGGTCGGAGAAAGTGTACAAATTAACTGGAGAAGTCTGTTGATCAAAAATTAAATAAAACTGTTTGTGTTTGTCAGAAAGAGGAGGAAGAGTCTCGACAGAGGGAGGAGGCAGTGCGACTGAGGCAGGAGAGAGAGAAACACTTTCAGAAAGAGGAGGCTGAACGTCTGGAGAGAAAAAAGGTGAGGCATTTACACGCACACACACACATGATATTTCATAAAATCCCTTATGGAACATGCATGTAAAAGCTGACTTTTTTTTCTACCAGCGTCTGGAGGAGATCATGAAGCGCACAAGACGTTCAGATGCAACAGAGAAGGTAAAGGCTAAAAGACATCTCTGAATATGAAGAATCTGTGTTTTTCCTAAGTTTTCATTCTCTGTATTCTTTCCAATCTCTAGAAAGTTGTTCCTAACAGAAACGGAGACAATGCAGGTAACTTCATTCACCTTATTCTATAATCCTACTTGTGTATTTTCATTTGTTATTTTGAAAATGATCCTGTTGGACATTAGAATATATCTACTATAGTATTTGTGGCTGTGTCTGACTGCGGTGTTGGTTCTCTCATCATCAGTGACTGCCGCTTCTAATCCATCTGCAGCGACTGCCTCACCGACACACAACAGCAATGGTCGCCAACCTGACCCCAACCCAAACCCCAGCACCGCCACACTGAGCCATCCTGATCAGAGGTAAACATCATGACAACTGTCACATTGATGTTATCCATGACTGTAACGAGGGTAACATTAAAGAAATTCTCTTTTCCGTCCCCTGTTTTTCCAGGGAGAACGGGGAGTTTGAAGAGGTGATCGTACTGCCTTCACATTCCAGGTTGTCTCCTCCTGAGGGACAGGAGCAGCAGCAGGAGGAGGAGAGAGTTCCTGTCATAGCCTTCAGGGAGAACGGCCTCCTAAAGCCTCTGAGTGGAATAGAGGATATATCAGCCCAGCAGGGACCAGGTCAATAAGCATCCTCTTTCTGCTTTCTTTCTGTGGTTAGGTTTTGGTGTGATCATCTTACGTAATCTGATAAAGTTGATACAGCTACGCAACACGAGGGGAAATTACTGAGCTACTACTGCGCCTCTGCCCGGGTCCAGACCTGAAATGACATTAAACAGCAGTTTCTTGGCTGAAAAAAGCGAGCCAATGAACTCTGCAAGGGGGCTAACGATTAGCCAATAACCACTGGCAGGGCTAACACCGTTGTCTAGCTGTTGTGAAGCTGTGAGCCGGAACCAAGGAGGAGTAATTACAACAATTGCGACCGCTATAGACACAATGGTCGTTGTGAAATAAAAGTAGTTTGTTTTTATTTCACTATGCTCCACTCTTAAAACCCTGGCAAACTCTCACGCTATATTAAAATGTTGTTAGATTCAGGTGAATTTGTTCATCCATCCTTTCCTCTTCGCTTGGCAAACTATAGCCTCATTGCCAGCTGAAATGGGCAGTTGGCTTAATTTACATTTAAATGTACATTTATGACAGTTGGCAGATGGTCCTATCCAGGGAAACTTAAGATACCACTGTTCAATATCAAGACAACAGTATCAGACCAGATGAAAACATTTGTCAGTAATCAAAAAATCCCAGTAATTAAACCTGCAGTGCATTTACATATAAATGAACATCTGTTACATTCAAGCTCACTAAGTACACACAACCCTGATTAAGCCCACCCCCCCAGGTAAATCTCTCTGTACTCACAGTATAGCGGAGTTTTAAAATCTGGTGTCTGTGGCGACATTCCTGTGCCGTCAAACCAGTAGTGATGTGTTTTTATACCAACCAGTAATGTTTGGTTTGCCAGAGCTGAAGGGGGGCCGACGTAGCAACAGCAGAAAATGTGTGTAGCCTAAACATCAGAAGCACGTGTCGGCAGTGTAATTACTCACTGTCAGAAAGGAGAGACAAAAGTTCGGCACTGCAGGTTTAAGTAATTCATACTAGAGGGACTGCTGGGTGTATAACAGCGAAGTGCTGGACTAACTAGCTCTAGCACATACAGAAGTACTAGAACATGTTCTTTACTTTAGAAAATACTGAGCATAGTCTTCAGTCTACATTAGTGACCCAACAACACAGCAGCAACATGATTTATTTATAAAGTAGACTTTGTAAACCCCTTTTGAAGAGGTTGTTTTTTTATTTTACCTGAGCCTTCATAGGAACTGACATTTCCCTTTCTTTGTTTCTTTCCTTGGTTTTTAGATGTTGCCTGATGCCCTGTTAGACATTCAACTCCCAGAGAGACAGGAAGTGAGAAGATCAGAGAGAGGTAAGGCAGGGCTGTCGGACTGAATCAAATAAAGGACTCGCAGCGTCACAGCCAGACCCTTTCCTGAGGTTTACTTTCTCACCCTCCCTGCGACAGAAGAGCACCGCAGCCATTTCCCAAAGATGGTGTCTCCAAAGATCTCCCTAGAGAATCTCCAGAGAAAAAGTTACGTGTCCCTCAACAAACTCACTGTGGGGAGCAGATAGTTTGTCTGTCTCTGACCCTGATTACGCTCTGTAATAATGTTCTGTGCACAGCCCCAACTACCCCTCATTCTGAAGTGAATGTTCTGAAATCACAGGAGAGCATTGAATGCCTATTCCATCTTGTGATTCTCCGTGTGTGTGTGTGTGTGTGTGTGTGTGTGTGTGTGAATGAGAGACTAAGTATAATGTAAACTGAGATCAGCTGTAAAGTCTTCAGCCATGATACTTGAACAGTTTTTTTTCTGTTGTTGTTGCAATAGAACACACTGTAATCATGTGACGTGATAACTGGAGGTCTGATGAACGCGTTTGCTCTCTTTAACTGAACCTCACACTTCTCATATTTTAACATTTCTATTGAAATGTTACAGAAGAGATGGGATATAGGAATGATATCATTGCATGAAGTTATATTAAGGCAACAGGAAAGTGTCCCGTAATGTAATATATTTTTGCTGTGTCTAAAGTGTTTTAATACTAGAGGTTATTTTTGGGGTGAGGCAGATGCTTTGGAGTATCATGAAGTTTAAGTTAAATAATGAGAAAATGAAAATACTGTTCTCTCAGGCATCTGCAAAGTAGGGTGTAAACTTCTGATTTTTTGTTTAGTTTTATTTAATTGCTGTACAGATAAAATGTGATTCTTTGTTTTGTCTTTATTACTGTACAAACCGAGAAAGAAAAAACAAATCTGCTTTGACGTTCAGGCCTGCCCTTCCATTTGTTTCACCCTTTACATTTACCCCATCACCGTCTCTTTGCATTTAAGGTTGACTTTCGTTTTGGCCACGAGCATAAAATGGATTTAAATAATTTTGCTGCTGGTGTTAATTCTGAAATAATTTGATCATTGTTGAAGGATTTAAGAAATGCTGCTAATTTTGATGTTCCTTTGCCTTACTGCTTCGTAGAAAGAATGAGGTACTCATTGTCACTGAAATGAAGATTCTGGCCACATGCCCGGAGTCTCCAGTGGCTTCCTTTTCTTGATTTGTTAAAAATATGAAAATTGATGAAATGTTATGTCAGTCTGTCTACTATGATCATAAGAGCTTTCATGTTAAACAATATGTCCTTAAAACATGGGACTGACTTTGCACTTGTTCAAATCGAGCAGTACCACCAAAATGGAAGGAAACTTCAGAAAGATTACTCATGTCTTTGTTATGTAGTACTGGTCTCTGCCAGTAGTACATAGCATGCAGTTATCATAGTAACTTGACTTAATTTTCTTTAACCGAAATAAAATCACTGGGAAATGACATTATACATACAGTAGATGTCCTATGAATGATGTTTAAAAGTAGATATATTTTACTAAGACTGACCACAAGGCTTTGACAACTAATAAGCCCTTTACTTCCAAAGAGGGTCTTTGTGGGATGACATCTGAGCCACTGTAAAGCTGAAATCACTGTAAAAACAACTGTTGGGGCCCTATTGTTTGGCAAGTAAATAAACCTTTTTGAATTGATTACTCATTCACTGTGGTATTGTAATTATCCTTTTTTGATCCAAGATACAGAATTTTACTGGAGAAATAAAATATACAGTGTACATGTGAAAACATTCATATTGTAATTTATTTTGGCATTAACCGAAACAACTACCAACAAACAGCAGGATACACAGAAAAATACTTTTCCCAACTGTACAGCAAAGTAGCAAAAATCTTTTTCAACCTCTTTTTTTTTTTTATACATGTAAAAAGGAAAATGGACAGTTGAGAAAGATCGTCAGAAAATATTTACATTCAGTGACAATACTGGATAGAAAACAGCATCATGTAAGTCCAGAGATGAAAGATATATTGTTAAGTGTGTGATGCTGAAACGACAAGTGTTGATGACTTGTAGTTTTTCGACAATGGCAAGTTGGTGACGGTCAGGCCAGTAAGGTGAAGTCTTTTAGCACAACTTAACGTCACTGGATCTCAGGGAATCAAACTGCGGCAGTTTCACCAGTAGAATGTTTTGGTGAGGAAACTGGCGGCAGTGTTGAGCCAGCTTCCACTAGAATCTTCCTTAGCTGCGGTGCGGGAAATTGCTCGGTCCACCTCCCTCTCTGGGCTCTCCTCCTCCTCTGGGAGGTAGTCTGGTAGAGCTGAGTTTTGCTGCACCGTCACTCCAGATGATTTCAGAGGGATAAAAACCTGAACAAGTTTGAGAGGAGAGAAGTTAAAAGGGCTCAATGTAAACTCACACCCACAAAGTTTGGTTTATTCTCCCGTGGATACTCATACTGACAAGTCAAAATGTGTGCTCTAAGACTACTCCTCACCTCTTCTCCTGCTTCATTCTTCACCACCTGTTGGGCTGACAATACCTTAGTGGCAGCAATGGCCGATGCCAGACTCTACAAATTAAGAAACATACAGCAAACAGAGGAGGAGACGGGAATTAATAAACACCAACCAGGGATCAGGTTTATGGTTTTCTTATTCAAATATTGACCATGTGTACATCAGTGGCTTTCACAATGCAATAACACAAATGTTAAATATAACTAAAGGGAAATAAACTAATGTTTAAAGAAAAAGGCCAGTTGCTTCTTAAGCAGACTGATGGTAAATGTTCATCTTTGTGTGTTACCTCAGTGGACAGGTCAGAACGGATGCGGACAGTGCATCTCTTGGAAGCCATCTGGAAGGTGAAGCTGATCACTCCTTTGACCTTCAGAAGAGCCTCCTCACACAGGCTTCGCTGGTCCTTGATGAGAGGAACACTATATCAGTTAACTTCCTGGCAATAACAACTACTGTCATGCATAGGTGTGTGTCAGTCAGCCTACGCACAGTGCTGTCCAGCCCCTGGATGTGCAGAGTGACTGACTTTGCCTTCTTGTTGGAGGAGTTGATGAAAAACTGGGATTTCTTTCTCCCCTGCCGCTCAGCTATGCGGGGCACAGGATTGGCAGGTGCACTCAGAATGTCAAACACCTCCTGGGCCAAGGCTGTGATGTCAACAGACACATAGTCCCTATATGAAGAAAGATTATATTTAAAGTAGCCTGGTTCCAGACCTCTGAATCGCAGCCACATCTTGGAGTTGTTCAGCGATTTATTTGACTAAAGTGAAAAGAAATGGCAATTGAGTCTGATTATCAAGCTGGATTTAAGCAAAAAACAAAAACAGAAATTGAATGAATACAGGAGACGGTTCAAGCAAATTTCAAGTAGAACCACATAAACATACTAAGGAAATACTCAAGACAGTTCAGGGAAGCATGTACTCATAACATATAAGTGTCACCAAGAGTGTTAAAAAAAAATACCTCACCTCCCAATTAGATTCTCCAAGCTCACCATCATACCCAATTCATTCTTCATGGTGGGGATGTTGGGGGAAAACTCAGCCAAGTAGCGTAGGGTCTGAGGACAAAGGAAGACAGAAAAGGGATTCAAATATAGGTACACCCAGCCATGTTGCAATTGAACTATTACAAGCTGCTCTGAATTATTAACTTAAATATTTTCCCAATTTGCAAAGCTCTCCTACCATTCCATTTTTTTTGCACTATTTGCAAATAAATTGAATGGATTTCTGCCTTTAAAGCAGCCAGAGGTTTTCATTTATTTCAGTAATGTTACTTACCTTTGGTAATCAATTTTCAGAGACTAAAAACATGCTTGACAATGATTATCCATAACAGTGTACGTTTAGAAGCCTTTACTTGTTCTCAAACTTACATTATACAGTGTTATTTGTGGAAAAGGTTATTTCATCTGAGAATAAACATCAATGCATTCATGACAACAGCTGTTGAGCAGCAGACTCTCAAAGTACAGATGATGCAGCTTCCAACCATTTGAACATCCGATTCAAAGTAACCCAAGCTTTTCTGTGAATTACTATGCCACAAAGTTATAACTTTGTCAAAAAATAAAGACCAAATGTTGTCCTGTGATGGATTATCATTAACAACCTGTCACATGTCTACATGTTGATTTTCATTTCATAGCAGCAGACTGTCCCAACAGTAGGAAAACTAATATTAAGGAATATATTTTTAAAAAATAAATTATTTAAAAAGGAAACATAATTGGCAGTTAATATAATGCACAGCACATCACCTGAAGAGTTGAAAATATCACTTCTGGGTTCTGGTGGTCCAGGAAGAGAACCAGCCCGGGGAGACAGCCCTGGTCCTGGACTATCACCCCCCGGTTCTGAGGCTCAGATGCCAGGTCCCGCAGCTGACTCACTACAGACAGTGCATCCATCATCTTTGTTAACGTTACCAGACCTGAAACTGACAGTGGTAACGTTATTTAAGCGTCGATTCACCCTGATTTAAGGTTAACGTTAAAGATACGGTCAATATAACTAATATATCTTGTGAGAACACTGAACTAATTCAATCCAGAGAAGGCGACAGTTAATTATCTAACGTTAACTGGGTGACTTTAAGTTAACGGAACGGCCACTAGTGTACGTTTTAATCTAGGAAGCTCGAGTTCTAAAACTACCTAGTTTATAATATACGCTAAATTAAAGATGTCCTGTCAAGTTACAGCGCTAGCCTTAACGTTGGCTAGCTGAAGAAGCTAACTGCTTTTGAAACGTGAAGCTAACGTTAGCTAACTTAACAAAAACACCTTCATTAGTTGCGTTGTAATGTTTGAAAATAAACGTATGTGACTAATAAAACTAATAATAATATAAATGTCCTGAAAGTGCGATAAATGTTACATTTAAATTATGTTTGGCGATGTTTTCTTACCCAGGAAAGAAGCAGCTCGTGTATAAAAATACAAATTTGGTGCTGGTTTTTCTTCTCGTGACACAATTGGTCGACCAGCCGTTGCCGACGCTGCACGGTCGCCCACTCCTATTGGCTTCTCATCCTAGTTCTGCATCTACAGCCAATCAGAGGAGGTTTTGCTGCTGCGGCTTTATTTGACTTTATCAGACTTGCTGCCTTGATGTGTGCGTGACCTCGGAGAGATTCTGTATATTTGTAGTGTTTATCTGCAGTTACAAATTATATTATTGGTTATTTAAAAGATCTCGGACAAATGTAGCGACTAATGCACGTTTTTACAAGAAAAGGAATCCAAGGTAAGTAACGCCGCACACTTCATTACGCTTACTCCTCATGTTTCCTGGCGTCGCGCATTTTACTTTTGATGAGCCGGGCAGCTTTTTACAGAGGGACACTGCGGCTCTTGTGCTTTTACCTAAACAGAAGGTTAACGTTACTGCTTTTAGGTTAAAAGCTAAAATCCACAATGAACCATCCGTTATGCTGATCCAATGCGTTTCCACAGTCGAGTCAGCATCCAACGGTGCAGACCGAGACAACTTCCTCTGTGAGCATCAGTTTGTGATGCCACCAGGTTACACTTTGGCAGTTGGATCAATAATGGACTCAAGACAGTGTTATCCAAGTGTTTTAATAACACATAAAAAGGCATTCAAACAAGATATTAACAAAGGACAATATAAAATAAACACGCATAATAATGCAATTTAACATAATGAAAAAACATGGAAAATTAAAACAATAAGCCAAAATAGATTAAACAGAAGAATTAAAAAACTTAGTGCAGTTTCAAAGTACAATGAAGATGACTACTAATTTAATTTGGTAAAAGGCAGTGCATAAAAAGTGAATCCTGCCTCTCTGAGTTAGTTTTGACTTAAGGGACAATAAGCAGACCGCAGATCTAAGTTGTGTTTTTTGTTGATGCCATAAACTATTTTTATTCTTTATAATCCAACAGCAGTACATAATTGTTTTAAATCAAGTGTTTGACACACAGGAAGCCAGTGTAAAGCACTGAGGGCCGGACTGATGTACCTGCTTTCTTGGTCTTGGAGAGGCCTCTAACAGCAGCGTTCTGACTCCTCTGTAAGCTGGAAAGTCGCCTCTACAGTAGTTGAGCCTGCTAAAGCTGAAAGCAAATTCTTCTTCTTATCTCTTGCTGAGATAAAGACGTTCCTAATTTCCTGCAATAGTTTAAAGGGGATATAAGGCTGATTTTGTAATTGCCCTAATGTTAATGTTAGAATTTATGTCCACACTACACTAGAAAGGTGGACATACTACACTAAGATTTCTGGCTTCATTTGTGGTCTTTGGGGACTCAAGTGCTGACTTTCAGTTGTTCACTTTCATGACCTAAGTGCTGCTGCATGTTTTGTTTCAGGTGTGTAGCATGTGACCTAGTGGCATCTATTCTGTGTTGACCTTTTATCAAGTCAGTCAGCAGAAAGAGGAGCTTTGCAGTCATCAGTTGGTGCACGAAAAGGTCCTTCCAATGTCTTTAGCAGAGGACATTCTGGATGTACTGCGCATTGTCCTGGAGTACTTTGGAGTGCCTCCAGAAATGGTGAGTACGTACACACACACACATACACACTTCTTTTAGAATTATGTTACTGATTCTCAAACTAGGATGCAGGGATATGAAGTTGCTTCCTACTTGTTTTTGTGGAGCGTTACTTCCCTTCCTAAAAGTGAACTGAAGTGAGTTTGTAAGGATGACAATTGTCTGTTTTTTTTTTATTTTTTCATGTATGTCATCTTGCCTGTAGCTGGTCCCAGTGTGGGACAGCCAGCTGTGCGGTCAGTATCGCAGCATTGTGCGGATGATCGGGACCAACCTCCCACTGGCGCCTCCACCACGTGTCCGCTTTCAGGTACCTGTACTATTTGTGTTTTCTAACAGACCTAGTCTTGGTGATTATGATACAGCTACTGTCAAACATGATAAAACTATTAGTTTGTAAGTTATGAAATGCTATATTAGTCTTACCCATATTTGTCACATTGGACTTTCTGAACAGAAGCATCAGTGTCTCCTAAGCTGAGCTAAAGTGCTCATTTGTAATGTGTAAACTACAGAATCATGTTCACATCTTGACAAAATGTTATTATTGTACTTCATACTTCATAACTTCTGTGATTGTCTATTATTTTTGTTATGTAGTCAGCGTTACAGTGTGTAATGCCTCCTTGTCTGTGATTGGTCCTTAGATCCCCCTGCTCACCTATAGGCCCCATGGTTATGTCGACATCACCGTGGACACACCCGCCATTCCCTCATTCGCCGACGTCATGTGGGTGTTTAAGGACGAGGGGGACAGCTGTGCCAAGACCAGGTAGGAACACAAATGGATGCAATACAAACGCGCTGAAAATCGAACCTTAACTAAAAAACAAAACCATATTGGCTATCAGACATATTATGTCGTAATATTTTGTCGTAATATGAGCAAAATAGTGGATAGTGTATTTCTAGACAAAGTCAAAGAGTACATGGGTCCGCTCGGAACAAAGACAGGCAGAAGCTGAGGGTGCCACTCCAGCTGCTCAGTATTACTGCTACAGTAGCTGGAACAAGAAAGACTCATGTTGACCAGCAGAAACCCTGAGTCCTTTGCTGCTTTGAGCGTCACTTTGGACAGTTTTTGTTGGGTCCTGAAGCCAGAAACAGCACAGGAGTATGTGAAACAACCTCCAGGCAATAGACAACTGAGTTAAATGTTTCTGCCAGTTAATGTTTGTGTGTACTGTACACTGTTAGCAAGGTACTAATATATACTTTTTCTGTGATTACTGTAAATTGATGTGGTTAGTGTAGCTGCTAAATGCCCCTTTTGAACTGCACTGTGTGCCGTTGTTTATTGCATTAGTACATGAAATGACTTCTCAAGCAAGCAGAAAGGCTTACTTTCTGAAGGCAGGTGTAATAAGTAGTTAGGTAAAGCAGCCAGGTAAATACCCATGCTCTTCAATGGCTGGTATGAAAATGTTATGTAATCTGGTAGCTTACTTGTAGGTAGTCTGTGTGAGCAGGAGAACACTGGTCTCTGTAAAGAAACCCATTGAATTGGCCATAGTTTTTGTGGACTGCAAAGAAGAACTGTACGTTAATTCTGTACACAAAATAATGTGGTCCCCAAAATATTTTGATTTCCATAGGAACCATTTACCTCCAAAGATTCAATGTGCTGTTAATCGGGATGTGGTGAGATACCCAGGACCGGCCCTCAATCAAACCCAGAGAGGAGGCAGACCTGTAAGACAGACAACCAATACAGACGCCCTGGAGAAGATCACAGTGCTGGAGAGCGAGCTGCTCAAACTACGAGCTCAGATAGCCATGATTGTTACTGCTGCTCCAGCCTCAGGTTCACATTCTTTGTACCACGTAACACAAAAGTGTTCAGCATGTTATGCTGTACTAAGTCAAGCATATCTTATAACACTTTTGTGCTTTTTCAATATTTTGTTAGGTCCAATTGAGTCCCAGAATGCACCAGGCACGCCTTTGATGTATCCTCCCCCTCGACCTGCTCTCACCTCCACGCCACGCTGTGCTGCTCCTCCACCACCACCTCCACCTCCTCCTCCTCCCTGCCCTAGCTCCTCCACTGAGACTTCATCTGTTTTGCAGCTGATTCGCCAGCGCAGGAAGGACGAGAAAGACCTTGACAAGGGTCAGGGCTTGGAAGTTAAAGGGATCCCATCCATGCTGGACGTTCTGAAGGACTTAAATCAAGTTAAATTGCGTTCAGTGGAGAGGTAGGCAGTATGATTGATAGAGTATGGGTGATTGAGTCATACCAATATAAATATCTCCTAATGTTGGAGAACGCGCACATCAGTTCCCCCATAGTTTCAGCACTCACAAAGAACTTTTTTTCTCCTCATTTTTTATTTTTTTGTTTCTTCTGTGTCAACATACTGTTTATACCAACTGTCCCCTGAGCATTTCCCTTCTTTTCT
Organism: Micropterus dolomieu; assembly: GCF_021292245.1. Lineage (NCBI taxonomy): Eukaryota > Metazoa > Chordata > Actinopteri > Centrarchiformes > Centrarchidae > Micropterus > Micropterus dolomieu. The sequence goes on from NC_060159.1 coordinate 12,905,854, forward strand.
TTGTAGATCACCAGGGGGCACGCCAATAAGAAGGAGACGTAGTAAGGGAGGTGCAGCATTGCTTGGTGACCCAGCGGCTCTTATTGCTGAAGCACTAAAGAGAAAGTTTGCCCAGCATCGCCATAACAATTCCGCTGACAAAGAGAATTCACTTGAACTCTCACCGTTCGGCAGTCCAGAAATACCTAAGGTTAGTTTCCCAGTCTCAATTCTCCACAGCTCAAAATGCCTATAGTCCCTTTTCACAGCAAACATTTTGACTTGTCTAAGTGGCAGAAGCACAAGTGGAATTGAAAACAATCAAAATGGCTGTAGTCCATTTGCGAGAGATGGTTCAAGTGCTTTGGTATTGGGCATGCACGCTCATTGACATGGAATGGAGCCATCATTAATGTCATTATTTCCACCTTTTCCTGATTTTGATTAGTCAAAGTGTCTTTTGTGTCATTGTGAGCCTTTTTCACAGAGAAGAGCACAGGTGTATGTAATAATACAAATGATGGCTAAATTCCATTTAGCTACTTCTGATTCAGGGTGCCGGTATTGTTTATGCTGGCTCACTGTCGCACTGTTATGGCTTACTGAGACACTAATAAAACAGTGCTACTGTTTATAGTAACACCAGTGCAGACAAGTCAAAATGTCTGCTGTGAAAAAGTCGCATTACATCTGAGGGATTTGTAATGTCAGTTAGTAGCTGTACTCAGGGATTAGCAACAATAAAAGTCAAGATACACCTACCTGCGTGTTTCATCCCTTTTAAGCATTTTCACTTTACCAGTCACTATGTCTTATGACTTAATTGAGACCTGGCTGACAGTAACCATTCATCCAAATGAGCAGCACAAGGCAGCTAAAAGATGTACAACATGGCCAGATAAATGTCTTTGTTGCAAAGTGCTATTTTAATTTTTCAACTACAACCTGAGGTTGCAAGATTTAAGCTCAGCAGGTCTACTAATCTGACGTTTGTATTCCAGGTTCCTCTCCACACCAGGCGCAGTCAGGGACGCCTCCACCTCTGATCCTGTTGAACAGTAACTTCTGACCCCAAAAGTCAGACATGTCATCAGCCAGTTACAGCTCCCACAGACGTGCCTCACAAACGGATTATTGCTGCAGCTACTGACTTACATTTCATTTTTACTTTTGTTTGTCTATTCTTTTGTTCTTGTAATAGTGTTTGTCTCAAATGAACAAAGTGCTTGTTCCTGTAAAGTATCTCTGTTGGGAGTTTTGAATGTATATTTGTGTTCCAGCGATTTCTTTGAAAGAGGGATTTTGGTACAGTTGTGTCGTATTTGTATGTTTCCAGTGTTATTCATACAGAAATGATATCTTTTGAGAGGAAATAATGTGATAATGTATTTTAGCAGGCTGGCACTGTAGCTTGTTAGCTACCTGCATTCATGTCTATAAAGTTACTTTGTGAGTCCTTAAGTCTTGACTCAACCAAGTGAAATGAAAAACAGTAGGTCTTGAGATTCACACAGCTCTATTCTATGCAACTGCTGCTTCAAGTTCTTTTATTTTATTAAAGTGTAAAAGTGCACTGATCAATTTCTTGTTGTTTTCTAATATTTCAGTGTGTTAATGTTCAAATCCAGTTTTAGTTTAAATTTGTTGCGTTACGTGATGTCATTTCACATTGTTGCTTTGTGTGAAAGGGTATTTCATATTATCAAACAAGGTGCCTGAACAAGTGAGTATGGATTGAGCTCCAAAAACACAGGGTCCTACAATTCCCATAATGCAACTGGACACCATCTTTTATTACACACTTATTTTTTTTCTTTGGGAAGCTGCCTCCAGAGCTATTTTAATGAGAAAACTGAACTTCATGTGCACCTGGAGTGACTCGTGTCCCTAATGGTAATTATAGTCTCAGCTTAATCATAACCACACAGACTGAGTGACCACAATATATTATTTGGCTCATCAGTTTTACACAGTACACCAAAGTTATTTTTCACTTTTCTACCTGCTTAGGTCCAGTCCTCAGTGATCAGCTAAAGTCAAATACAACAAGTCAAAATAATCACTTTTCATACTTATATACTACTGTGATAGTAGTCGGGGGTAACAAGCCCCCCTATTTAGCTTTTATGAGCATTATAAAATTTCTTGTTCTAAATGGTTTGTAACGCACTATAATGTAGTAGTAAGCAGCTATAAGGACGTTTTAAAGTGTTCATAAATGTAGTTAATAGTCAACAAAAGTATTACTCTGAATATATATTTTCTATAATTATAATTGTTTTGTTTTATGTTGTTATTGATTACCTGTTTATACACCATCATCCACTTGTAGGTGCCGACAGGAGATATATTTGAAAAATACGTTAATGAACACATTACAGCTAGCTACATTATAGCTTGTTATAAACAATTTAGTCAATGTTTATATACTACTTATGGATGCCAAAAAGGGGATTTAAAGTGTTAACTGGTAGTGATAGAAGCATACAAATTTAAAAACTCTCTAATTTGCCTAAAATGAATTATTATAAAGATGAATATAAATAATTTTGCGAATAATGGATGCCTCTAGGAATACACCTTCCTAATATATAGAAAAATATTTTTGTGTGTTCAGTATAAACAGTGACAACATGGTTCTTAATATGTTTATTTATTAAGGTATACAGAATCTTCAGGCCTTTGGGACTCCAGGTCTTCATTATTCTTGACCCTAGTAATAAACAGATGAAAACAACGTCAGTAGTAGGTAACAGCCAAAACTAAATCATCTACTATAAACTGTTTTATAAAACTAAAGGACTCCAAATACAAATGATCTCTCTGGAGCATTAAAATGTCCAGCAACTGCCAAAATGACAGCTGATATTGGTAGTGTGATGAAGTCCTGAGGGCACAGGCACAGGGTCATGTTATATCTGTTATGGTATTACTACGTAGTATGGTAAAGTATGTCTTTAGGGGCCTTTGATGAACAGCCAGATGGGCCATTCTCTTAAACTTCAGATTAGGTCTGGGTAATATGGCCCAAATTGTCTATCACATATGTAATTTTAAATCCTACCTATCCACCAACCTCATGGACATAATAACACCAGCACAAACATATCTATTCCAGCATCCATTGCATTCTGCTCTATTACACTATTGTCTTACTGTCTACAAATATTGTTTTGTTTATGGCGTGTGTATGTGTGTACTATAAGCAGTTGTCTGTATTTTTTTTTTTTAGCTATTTTGTTTATGCATTGTAAGACTGAAGTCAAATTCTTTGTATGTGTACAAATACTTGGCCATTAAAAGCTAATTCTGATCTTGATTCTGACATCATGGTAACGGTGTCACATTAAAGTAATAGATCACAGAGAATCCAGCCCTGATTTGACAGTTAAGCCCAAAATTATTCATACCCCTGCCAAATTTTAATTCATAGTGAATTTTTGTTTTACCAATAGGGTGGAAATGTCATAAACACGTGACAAAGAGAGCAAGATATTGTGTGTTGAGATGTTAATGATAAATCTTTACTATTTCTATGTTTTTTTTTAATTTTTACTAAAAATGCAATGTCCAAAATTATTCATACCCCCTAACAGTGTCTCAGTAATCAATGGCAAAGCCATCACAGCAATTACATGGTTCTTATAAATTAGTAACAAGCTTTTTGCATGTCTCCACTGGGATTTGGGACCACTCCTCTTTTGCAACAATCTCAAGGTCTTTGAGGTTGGAAGGCCTCCTTGCCGTCACTCGGTTCTTTATTTAAAGATAACTTTATTTAAAGATAACACAACATCTTATTGTCTTGTCACTTGTTTATGTCAATTCCAGCCAGATTCTAACCAATTCTAATCCCTCATGGTAAAATGAAAATCCACTATGAATCAAAATTTGCCATGGGTATGAATAATTTTAGGCTTAACTGTAGCAGATACATAAGTATTTTCCCTAGGTAAACTACTTTGGACGCATGCGCATTATTATTCAGGTCAGGAAAGTGGTTGGGACGGGAGCTAGAGGCGAGATGGAGCAAAGTGAGCAAAGTGTGCCTATTGACGGATTCAAATATAAAAAGAATGATCATGGTACAGTTAACAAGTACAAGGTTATTTGCAAGATTTGTAACAAGGAGTTTCAATTTCACGGATCAGGCTGGCAGCTAGTAGCCCTAGCGGGCCAGGAAACAGGCTGGACAGGCCGAGGGCTAGCATCGCTAGCATTCACCCGCTGGGGGGTTTTGGAACAGAACCTAGACACGGTCTCTAAATCAAAAGTCTTTCTCCACCGGGAGGAGGCAACGAGCAGGGCCATTTCTGGGTCCGTTCTCCACATATTTGACAGTAGTTCAAAAAACTGAGATTCCTCCTCCACTAGCTCCTCTTTAGGCACCCCTAATGCCTCCCAAGTGCTGGGCAACTTAACTATGTCCGCTGGGTCCATGTTTGGTCGGGTCATTCTGTCACGGATTTGTATGGTGAAGCAGGTAGTAGGTTGGAGGACCCAAACGCAGGACACAGAGCGGAGCAGATATGGTTCAGTGGTTTTAATAAGCAAACAAAAGGCGAGCACACTTACAAACAGAGTAGCTGATGACAGAGTCCCAAAACAAAGGCTGTCCAACAGAAATCCAAAACGGTGAAAACCAGAATCCAAAAACTGAGCAGGTTTACAGGGAGACACTGTGAGTAAGGCTGCAGATACGCGGAGTAAGGCTGCGGGGTAAGGCTGCGGGGTAAGGCTGGTGAGTAAGGCTGCAGATACGCGGAGTAAGGCTGCGGGGTAAGGCTGCGGGGTAAGGCTGTTGAGTAAGGCTGTTGAGTAAGGCTGGTGAGTAAGGCTGGTGAGTAAGGCTGGTGAGTAAGGCTGGTGAGTAAGGCTGGAGACACGAGACACACTGCTACACAGGGTGACAACATACAAAGACAAGACAGAAACACCAGGTATATATATATATATACACACACACACACACATACACACACACATACACACACACACGGACTAACGAGCAGGGCAGAAGCAACACAGGTGAAAGACATGAGGCTAATGAGGCACAGGCAGGGAGAGAGAGAGCAGGGGAAAACAGAGACAGACATGCAGAGGGATAACTGGGGTAACAGACATGACAAGGGTTACCAAACACTAGACGACAGACAAGACAGACCCCCAAAACCCAACATACTATAAGGAAGATACTAACTAAAAAGTGCAACACAAAGAATGGCTGTCCGGCAGAGTGTGACAGTTTCTACATTTACTTCTAAGTAAGTACATTATCTGAATACTTCTACCACTGATAATAAGTTTCTTTTGTGGACCGATATATGCACATTTCAACAAGTGCTACAGATTGGTTTCTGAATTATTATGTCTTGTTTTATACTGTGTAATATGTAACCGGGTTTACCTTGCCTCTGTTGTGCAAAGCATTTTGTAACTTGCCTTTGAAAAGTGATAAAGACAACTAGTGTAGTTTAAAAAATAATTATATTTTATGTATAATGTAAAACCGGACAGCATAACATAAAAGCGTGCAACATAAATTGCAAAAAAAAATCCTTCCTGTAATACAAACAAAAATGGTCCAACCCAAATACGTACTCACTACGTACTCACTACGTACTCACTACGTACTCATTACGTACTCACTACTCTTCCCGACACACACGTGGCTACCCACATCGCAAGAAAAGATGCCGCTTTGTTGCAAAGTATGTAAGCTTTGACTTTAACCAGAAATTAACAAATATGTACAGGTGTTGAGTATAAAGTATATAATAGTATAAGTTTGTGATTCACTTTTGTCAGCAGCCAAGAAAGCTGGCTGTACTTTAATGTGAATTGGAGACTTGGGCGGTTGACGATAGCACAGCTAGCTTGTAGGAGAGAAATTCATTAAAAGCAATAGTTTGGGATATTTTAAGTTGGGTTGTATTAAGTACTTATCCATAGTCAGTGTATTACCTGGAGTAGATGGCAGTCAGCGTCTGCCCCGTTTGGAGAAGCAGAGAGTGGTAACCGCACAGAAGCAGAGCCATGTACGGTAACGTTTTAGTTTAAGGTGCTTGTAATAAGCAGTAATTAACAGTTAATTAGACACTTATAAGACCTTATGATGCTTACAAACATAAATAAGTTAATGTAGGTGTTAATTAAGCACAATTTATTATTGCTTATAGGACACTTATAGGCACTTACTAGAAACTTGTTAACAAGTTATACCTTATGAACCTTAATGATATGTTTATTAACATTAATGAGACTTAATGAATTTTAATAATAGTATAAAACACATTCAGTATTGGCTCATAAGATATTCATGAGCACCTCTTAGCAATGTGTCAAAAGTTTATAAACCACTTATCAATGTACAATAAGATATTTTAACATTTTAATGAGACTTCCTGAGTGTAGTAATATCATAAAACTCATTGGCTCGTAAGATATTTATGAAACTTGTTAACAGTTACAGACCACTTATCCATGTTAATAAGATGTTTAATGACACTAATCAGACTATAAGAGATATATATTACTGCTAATAAATAATTTATTCTGCGCTTATTAACCATTAACAATGCTCCTTTGCAGCTACTGGAACTAATGTGGGAACAGTGTCATATTAAGATTAGTAATTTTTTATAAAAATAATTTATAAAAGTTCAAATCAAACTCCAACAAGTTTCTAATAAGTGCTCATAAATACCTTACAAGCCAATAAGAAATTTGTTTTATAATATTAAACTAACTAACACTCATTAAGTCATTAAGACTCATAAGGCATACATAACTTGTTAACAAGTTTCTAGTAAGTGCCTCATAAGCAATAATAAATTAGTTAATTGTACTTTACTTAACACTTATATGAACTTATTTATGTTAAGCATTTACTCCTTATTACAAGCACCTTAAGTAAAGTGTTACCAGCAGGAGCAAAATGTATTTTAGCCACCTAAAAGAAGGCCCAAAGAAAAAAATTCTATCACGCTACATTTTGAATATTTTCAGTGCTTTACCTTTCCGTCAAGACAGCCATTTCCTTTGGAACTACGTTTTCT
>NC_060159.1:12912990-12919493 GCF_021292245.1 Micropterus dolomieu
TGTACAGCATCATATAATTTTTGTTTTGTGCATACTGTATAACACTGTATAACAAGTCACAAAGTGGAAAGGATACAGAGCATATTTCTGAAGTTGTGCAACTGACAGTTAAACCATTTAAAAGATTAGCAGTGAAACAAATGATGTAAAGTCACGTGACTGAAAAACCTCAAAAGGGTCCAACTGCAGAACCTCAGACCTCATTCCTCAGGCCCCGCTCATGCAGTTATTATAGTCCACTGCTGGTTGGAGGGTGTAACTTAAATAAATCATTCATTCATTCATATCTGAATACGATGTAGCAGTTCATGCAAAATCAGTGAGCAGCTATAGCATAAATAAATGACCACAGACATACTAACTTGCTTATTTTTTGCCTCAAGTTTGGTCAGAAACAGATTTTGTTGGACTGCTATGGTGAAATAAGTGAAAGCTGACGTAGCCTACATCATACAACAGAACCCACTACTCATGCTCAAACCCCTTTGGCTCGTAGCACTAAGGGGCCTCAGGAGGGAGGACTGCAGTTGGACCCTTCTCCAAAACCTAGTTACTGTAAACTCTGTAAATGATGTAAACAAATACTATTACATCAATCTTTTTAACACTAACTATTTGAATAAATGTTAACTCACAGGTGTACCGAACTCAACCAAAACAAACATGACTGATCAGTGATTAGTGAGAAAAGGGCTCATAAAGTCTTTGCTCATCTTCAGCTGGGACTGAAGATGAATAGTTTGTTAAAAAGAGTATTTTGTTAAAAAGATGTACAATAGGCTATTACATTATTCAGTGCTTATGGAAATGTTTCTGTGGTCACACTGAAACTAACTAACAAAGGCTCATTAGTTTATGAATGACTTACCACAGGCAGATAATCTGTTATCCATGCAGGAATGTGGCATCATCTGACTCTACCATGGATACCCACTGAGGATGAGATCCCAATGGAGGTAGACTAGCAGGCGCAAGAAGACCACTATTCTGGTAAAATATTTCAGTTCAATCTCAGGCTGCTCACTATTGATGAACTAAACGCAAACTAAATAGTTAACTCAATATGTTTGGGATTCCACTTATTCACTTTCTTGCTGAGAGTTAGCTTAGCTTAGCATAAAGAAGTCTGGGGGGAAGCCACAACCTGTTGTTGGACTTTGGTTTTGAATGGATTAAAAAAAAAAAATAAAATAATTAATTAGTGAGCTTTAAGAATGCTGGTAGTTACATTTTATAACTTCAGACACAGCCCGGGCCAGCTGTTTCCACATTTCCAGTTTTTATGCTAAGATAACTGGGTGCTGGCTGCATACTTATATTTAACGGAACAACGAGGGAGTGACTCAATAAGCTTATTTCCCCAAACTACGAATCTGTTTTATAGTAATAATTTAAGCTACACAATCAACACAACATTTGTGCATGTTATCAGGAACAAATACATACTGTACAAAGAGACAAAGGTTTCTGGAAACTGCAGATAGATATTAATACATACTTTATCATACTTTGTAGTAATACCATAACAGATATAACATGACCCTGTGCACACAGGACTTCATCAAGCTACCAATATCAGCTGTCCTTTGGGTAGTTGCTGGACAACTTAATGCTCTTTCAAAGTCCAGAGAGATATTAATTTGTAGTTGTAGTCATTTAGTTTTATAACACAATAGTAGATGATTTAGTCTTGGATTAATTTTATCATGCTGAACTGGTCACAGTATTTCTTTGGCTGTTACCTACTATTGACCTTGTTTTCATTTCTTTATTATCAGGGTCAAGAGGATGTTAATGAAGACCCGGAGACCTGAAGAATCTTAATAAATAAACATGTTGAAAACCATGTTGCCATTGTATTTAATGAGCACTAACACACAAAATTATATTAGGAAGGTGAATTCCTAGACACATCCATTATTCGTAAAATTATACATAATTGTTAGGGGGGGCTATCTTCATTTTCTTTATTAGAAAATAGGGTAATTGGAAAGTTTTTTAAGTTTGGATGCATCTATCACTAACAAGAAACACTTTAAATCCCCTTATTTGGCCACCATAAGCAGTTTATAAACATTGACTAAATTGTTTATAACAAGCTATAATGTAGTTGTAATGTGTTGAAGTTAAGGGTTACCCTCGACTACTATCACAGTAGTATGAAACTATGAAATGTGATTATTTTCACTTGTTGTATTTGACTTCAGCTTTCATTTTCGTAGACTTACTCTGCTCTTTAGTGGACTTCAAATGCAATAAGTGAAACAGCGCCCCCAGCCTATTGCATTTGCATTTTTTGTGCATGCTTATTTTAGACCAAAATGAAACTATTGGAAAATGAATATGTGAACAGCAATCAACATTTCATTTTCAAAGGCTTAATATTCTCTAAGGTGGAGTGATTGTCACGTACTGAAAGACATGGAATATATTTATGTGCAAATACGCATGTAATGTTATTGTTTAAAAATATTGAACATTAAATGACAATATTATTCACATCAAATGATGCCTAAAATATCTGAATGTTATTCCTACATTTAACGCATACATTTCAGAAGTGGCTGATAAAAAGTAAATTTTTGGACCCTGGTAGTGATTTAATAAAATATCTGTCTTCTTTAATGACTGCCACAAAATTTAGTGAATATCTGTCAAAATTTTATATTTCTTTCCTTCCATTCTAGAGCAGGTCATTTCTTATATCACAGGAAATGTGTTGCAGTATTACAGTACAAACAAAACAAAAATTAATAGCTTTTATTTTCACTTCATTTACAAAGTTATTTTTACCAAAAATAAATCATATTTACATCTCTATATATACATAAAGAGATAAATAATAATGTAAGCTGTGTAAACCTGATCAGGTTTAAAATGTCTTGTCAAGTTTTGGTTTATGCAGCAGTCACACATGGATGGTAGAGATATTAAAGATGTCGATGGTATAGATATGCTAGCCTTATTATTGGAAAACTCAGACAATTGTTTACAGAACTGGTAATTTGAGAGTAAAAAATAGTTAATTATACAAGTTGCATCTTAGCATTGTCATTGGATGTCACCATGATGTTATGTTTTGCTCAAAGCACTGCTGGGGCCAGGCACAGCCTCACAGAGCTGCTCGCATGGGTATAGACCAAATTTTGTATCGCAAATCAAAAGACAATAAGGATGTCAAAAAAGGATGTCTTTGAGGTTCATCTGGAAGGTGGAGGTGTCTTTACTAAACCTTGTCATCCTTGTCCTTCTCTTCCTTCAAGACTACAAGAATTACAAAAAATGGTGCCACATGGTGAATCTACATCAGCTACTTGGCTTTCTGAGATTTTCCAAAGAACCAGGTGCAGATGACACAGGTGCATGACCATCAACATGCATGTCTGTAGAGTAGCTGAAAAGTTTACCTGCCCAATCTCTTTCATTTGTTTTCATTTTGTTTTATAATATACTTTTAGTTAACATTTAGCTTTTCTGTCCAACCTTACACTTTTATTGCACAGAAAATTCTGAGCACATGGGTCTGTCCTTTTATACAGTCTATGGGTCTGTAGTGGTCTGAATAAAAATGGGATAATGTTTCATTTATGTAAATTTGGTCAGTGAGGACAGCACCTGATGAGGATTTAATACTCGTGATGAGCCTAGACATGGCTGCGGGCCTTGCTTGCTGGGCCAGAAGCTTACCAGCCTTGTACCCAGATTTGAAGACTCATTGTCTCATTGTCATTCTGCCTCATTGGTGGTCAAAAGGTTGAACTCTGTTTGAAGCTGCAAATGTTGTTTGTAGAGAGAGGGTTCAGGGCAGTTGGCATAGCTGCTGTCAATATCCCGAAGCTTTTGCAACAGCTCCAACTGTCTGGCTTGAGTTAATTTCCTGAGATGGGACGGGTAGGATATAACATGGCCCCTCAGATAGGCCTTAAAAGCTTCCAACAGAGTTCCTCTGGACACATCTGAAGTGTCATTCACTTCAAAAAATAGTAGTATGTTTGACCTCATAGCTTTTACAAATGAGTCATTGGCAAGCAGATTAGAGTTGAACCGCCACTGTGTGAAAGTAGGGTTGTAATCGGGAAGGTTTAATGTAGATCTAACGAGGTGGGAGCGTGGTCTGAGATTAGCCTGTTGTCTCTAAAGAAAACGTCTATTTGAGAGTATGAATGGTGAACCATTTACCATTTACTATTTTTATTACAGATGGAAAGACCTTTTATTAATTTCTCTTACACATTAAAATTATTATTTTTAAAGTCATATTCACTGAAAAATGTTAAAGTACTTCCCTCCCTCCGCAAATAAATACTAAAACTACTTGGTGTTGAGTGTACTTTACACAGCACATAGTTTCATACTACTGTGATAGTAGTCGAGGGTAACCCTTAACTTCAACACATTACAACTACATTATAGCTTGTTAATAATTTAGTTTATAAACTGCTTATGGTGGCCAAATAAGGGGATTTAAAGTGTTACTTGTTAGTGATAGATGCATCCAAACTTAAAAAACTTTCCAATTACCCTATTTTCTAATAAAGAAAATGAAGATAGCCCCCCCTAACAATTATGTATAATTTTACGAATAATGGATGTGTCTAGGAATTCACCTTCCTAATATAATTTTGTGTGTTAGTGCTCATTAAATACAATGGCAACATGGTTTTCAACATGTTTATTTATTAAGATTCTTCAGGTCTCCGGGTCTTCATTAACATCCTCTTGACCCTGATAATAAAGAAATGAAAACAAGGTCAATAGTAGGTAACAGCCAAAGAAATACTGTGACCAGTTCAGCATGATAAAATTAATCCAAGACTAAATCATCTACTATTGTGTTATAAAACTAAATGACTACAACTACAAATTAATATCTCTCTGGACTTTGAAAGAGCATTAAGTTGTCCAGCAACTACCCAAAGGACAGCTGATATTGGTAGCTTGATGAAGTCCTGTGTGCACAGGGTCATGTTATATCTGTTATGGTATTACTACAAAGTATGATAAAGTATGTATTAATATCTATCTGCAGTTTCCAGAAACCTTTGTCTCTTTGTACAGTATGTATTTGTTCCTGATAACATGCACAAATGTTGTGTTGATTGTGTAGCTTAAATTATTACTATAAAACAGATTCGTAGTTTGGGGAAATAAGCTTATTGAGTCACTCCCTCGTTGTTCCGTTAAATATAAGTATGCAGCCAGCACCCAGTTATCTTAGCATAAAAACTGGAAATGTGGAAACAGCTGGCCCGGGCTGTGTCTGAAGTTATAAAATGTAACTACCAGCATTCTTAAAGCTCACTAATTAATTATTTTATTTTTTTTTTTTAATCCATTCAAAACCAAAGTCCAACAACAGGTTGTGGCTTCCCCCCAGACTTCTTTATGCTAAGCTAAGCTAACTCTCAGCAAGAAAGTGAATAAGTGGAATCCCAAACATATTGAGTTAACTATTTAGTTTGCGTTTAGTTCATCAATAGTGAGCAGCCTGAGATTGAACTGAAATATTTTACCAGAATAGTGGTCTTCTTGCGCCTGCTAGTCTACCTCCATTGGGATCTCATCCTCAGTGGGTATCCATGGTAGAGTCAGATGATGCCACATTCCTGCATGGATAACAGATTATCTGCCTGTGGTAAGTCATTCATAAACTAATGAGCCTTTGTTAGTTAGTTTCAGTGTGACCACAGAAACATTTCCATAAGCACTGAATAATGTAATAGCCTATTGTACATCTTTTTAACAAAATACTCTTTTTAACAAACTATTCATCTTCAGTCCCAGCTGAAGATGAGCAAAGACTTTATGAGCCCTTTTCTCACTAATCACTGATCAGTCATGTTTGTTTTGGTTGAGTTCGGTACACCTGTGAGTTAACATTTATTCAAATAGTTAGTGTTAAAAAGATTGATGTAATAGTATTTGTTTACATCATTTACAGAGTTTACAGTAACTAGGTTTTGGAGAAGGGTCCAACTGCAGTCCTCCCTCCTGAGGCCCCTTAGTGCTACGAGCCAAAGGGGTTTGAGCATGAGTAGTGGGTTCTGTTGTATGATGTAGGCTACGTCAGCTTTCACTTATTTCACCATAGCAGTCCAACAAAATCTGTTTCTGACCAAACTTGAGGCAAAAAATAAGCAAGTTAGTATGTCTGTGGTCATTTATTTATGCTATAGCTGCTCACTGATTTTGCATGAACTGCTACATCGTATTCAGATATGAATGAATGAATGATTTATTTAAGTTACACCCTCCAACCAGCAGTGGACTATAATAACTGCATGAGCGGGGCCTGAGGAATGAGGTCTGAGGTTCTGCAGTTGGACCCTTTTGAGGTTTTTCAGTCACGTGACTTTACATCATTTGTTTCACTGCTAATCTTTTAAATGGTTTAACTGTCAGTTGCACAACTTCAGAAATATGCTCTGTATCCTTTCCACTTTGTGACTTGTTATACAGTGTTATACAGTATGCACAAAACAAAAATTATATGATGCTGTACA
>NC_060159.1:12919593-12923700 GCF_021292245.1 Micropterus dolomieu
CTTGTTAGTGATAGATGCATCCAAACTTAAAAAACTTTCCAATTACCCTATTTTCTAATAAAGAAAATGAAGATAGCCCCCCCTAACAATTATGTATAATTTTACGAATAATGGATGTGTCTAGGAATTCACCTTCCTAATATAATTTTGTGTGTTAGTGCTCATTAAATACAATGGCAACATGGTTTTCAACATGTTTATTTATTAAGATTCTTCAGGTCTCCGGGTCTTCATTAACATCCTCTTGACCCTGATAATAAAGAAATGAAAACAAGGTCAATAGTAGGTAACAGCCAAAGAAATACTGTGACCAGTTCAGCATGATAAAATTAATCCAAGACTAAATCATCTACTATTGTGTTATAAAACTAAATGACTACAACTACAAATTAATATCTCTCTGGACTTTGAAAGAGCATTAAGTTGTCCAGCAACTACCCAAAGGACAGCTGATATTGGTAGCTTGATGAAGTCCTGTGTGCACAGGGTCATGTTATATCTGTTATGGTATTACTACAAAGTATGATAAAGTATGTATTAATATCTATCTGCAGTTTCCAGAAACCTTTGTCTCTTTGTACAGTATGTATTTGTTCCTGATAACATGCACAAATGTTGTGTTGATTGTGTAGCTTAAATTATTACTATAAAACAGATTCGTAGTTTGGGGAAATAAGCTTATTGAGTCACTCCCTCGTTGTTCCGTTAAATATAAGTATGCAGCCAGCACCCAGTTATCTTAGCATAAAAACTGGAAATGTGGAAACAGCTGGCCCGGGCTGTGTCTGAAGTTATAAAATGTAACTACCAGCATTCTTAAAGCTCACTAATTAATTATTTTATTTTTTTTTTTTAATCCATTCAAAACCAAAGTCCAACAACAGGTTGTGGCTTCCCCCCAGACTTCTTTATGCTAAGCTAAGCTAACTCTCAGCAAGAAAGTGAATAAGTGGAATCCCAAACATATTGAGTTAACTATTTAGTTTGCGTTTAGTTCATCAATAGTGAGCAGCCTGAGATTGAACTGAAATATTTTACCAGAATAGTGGTCTTCTTGCGCCTGCTAGTCTACCTCCATTGGGATCTCATCCTCAGTGGGTATCCATGGTAGAGTCAGATGATGCCACATTCCTGCATGGATAACAGATTATCTGCCTGTGGTAAGTCATTCATAAACTAATGAGCCTTTGTTAGTTAGTTTCAGTGTGACCACAGAAACATTTCCATAAGCACTGAATAATGTAATAGCCTATTGTACATCTTTTTAACAAAATACTCTTTTTAACAAACTATTCATCTTCAGTCCCAGCTGAAGATGAGCAAAGACTTTATGAGCCCTTTTCTCACTAATCACTGATCAGTCATGTTTGTTTTGGTTGAGTTCGGTACACCTGTGAGTTAACATTTATTCAAATAGTTAGTGTTAAAAAGATTGATGTAATAGTATTTGTTTACATCATTTACAGAGTTTACAGTAACTAGGTTTTGGAGAAGGGTCCAACTGCAGTCCTCCCTCCTGAGGCCCCTTAGTGCTACGAGCCAAAGGGGTTTGAGCATGAGTAGTGGGTTCTGTTGTATGATGTAGGCTACGTCAGCTTTCACTTATTTCACCATAGCAGTCCAACAAAATCTGTTTCTGACCAAACTTGAGGCAAAAAATAAGCAAGTTAGTATGTCTGTGGTCATTTATTTATGCTATAGCTGCTCACTGATTTTGCATGAACTGCTACATCGTATTCAGATATGAATGAATGAATGATTTATTTAAGTTACACCCTCCAACCAGCAGTGGACTATAATAACTGCATGAGCGGGGCCTGAGGAATGAGGTCTGAGGTTCTGCAGTTGGACCCTTTTGAGGTTTTTCAGTCACGTGACTTTACATCATTTGTTTCACTGCTAATCTTTTAAATGGTTTAACTGTCAGTTCACAACTTCAGAAATATGCTCTGTATCCTTTCCACTTTGTGACTTGTTATACAGTGTTATACAGTATGCACAAAACAAAAATTATATGATGCTGTACACATGCCACAGAAATTAAGCAATACAATCCAGCTAATTGAATTATACCTAAATCAATTTCATTCTTAATTTTTCCTGATCTTCCCAATTAAGGGATTGTAATGGTCTATTAGAACTGTTACACAGAAGCAAAGTATAACATTAACAGTTAACAAGGCAGATATTGGATCAAAATGTTATTAAAGTAAAATGTTCATGCATTGCTTGTGCAAAGTGGAATGCACCTGATAATAAGACTACAGTATTAACCTGTGAGGCCTCCACCAGAAGCAGTCCTCTCAAAGGCACCCTGACCAAGGAACAAAAAACAAAGCATAATCAAAACTACATAAAAATGATATATTACATCACTTAAGACTATATTTAAATGTCATTTTGAATTTGCACTTTTAAATAGCAGGTAGGAGACTCACCTGGAATGATCTAACTCCGTCAGTAATTTCATAACTGCAGCTGATCACACAAGGACGCACCTCAGTATTACCAACACACTCGACAAAAAACTGCAATATCAGAAAAAACACATTGTGAAAATAGAGTGTAACATATATTCTCCATATTTCAATACCAAACCAAATACCAAAAGCAGTGACCTCATTGGGAACCTGGCTAAGGAGCAAAAGACACATAATCAAAGCTACATTAAAATTATATATTACATTTCTAAAGACTATATTTTATTAGCATTTTGAATTTGTAATTTTAAGTAGCAGGTAGAAGGCTCACCTTGAATGAAATAACTTCATCAGTAAATTCACAGCTACAGTTGGTCACACGAGGAAGCACCTCGGAATTACCAACACACTTGACATCAGTCTGCAATATCATAAAAAACACATTGTGAAAATAAAGTCAGACAGCCTGTAGTGAATTTCCTTTATATAGCCATGTTGTGTTTATGCCTATGAATATGGAAGTACTATGGTTTAGAAAACGTAGTTCCAAAGGAAATGGCTGTCTTGACGGAAAGGTAAAGCACTGAAAATATTCAAAATGTAGCGTGATAGAATTTTTTTCTTTGGGCCTTCTTTTAGGTGGCTAAAATACATTTTGCTCCTGCTGGTAACACTTTACTTAAGGTGCTTGTAATAAGGAGTAAATGCTTAACATAAATAAGTTCATATAAGTGTTAAGTAAAGTACAATTAACTAATTTATTATTGCTTATGAGGCACTTACTAGAAACTTGTTAACAAGTTATGTATGCCTTATGAGTCTTAATGACTTAATGAGTGTTAGTTAGTTTAATATTATAAAACAAATTTCTTATTGGCTTGTAAGGTATTTATGAGCACTTATTAGAAACTTGTTGGAGTTTGATTTGAACTTTTATAAATTATTTTTATAAAAAATTACTAATCTTAATATGACACTGTTCCCACATTAGTTCCAGTAGCTGCAAAGGAGCATTGTTAATGGTTAATAAGCGCAGAATAAATTATTTATTAGCAGTAATATATATCTCTTATAGTCTGATTAGTGTCATTAAACATCTTATTAACATGGATAAGTGGTCTGTAACTGTTAACAAGTTTCATAAATATCTTACGAGCCAATGAGTTTTATGATATTACTACACTCAGGAAGTCTCATTAAAATGTTAAAATATCTTATTGTACATTGATAAGTGGTTTATAAACTTTTGACACATTGCTAAGAGGTGCTCATGAATATCTTATGAGCCAATACTGAATGTGTTTTATACTATTATTAAAATTCATTAAGTCTCATTAATGTTAATAAACATATCATTAAGGTTCATAAGGTATAACTTGTTAACAAGTTTCTAGTAAGTGCCTATAAGTGTCCTATAAGCAATAATAAATTGTGCTTAATTAACACCTACATTAACTTATTTATGTTTGTAAGCATCATAAGGTCTTATAAGTGTCTAATTAACTGTTAATTACTGCTTATTACAAGCACCTTAAACTAAAACGTTACCGTACATGGCTCTGCTTCTGTGCGGTTACCACTCTCTGCTTCTCCAAACGGGGCAGACGCTGACTGCCATCTACTCCAGGTAATACACTGACTATGGATAAGTACTTAATACAACCCAACTTAAAATATCCCAAACTAT
>NC_060159.1:12923800-12936114 GCF_021292245.1 Micropterus dolomieu
AGAAAACGTAGTTCCAAAGGAAATGGCTGTCTTGACGGAAAGGTAAAGCACTGAAAATATTCAAAATGTAGCGTGATAGAATTTTTTTCTTTGGGCCTTCTTTTAGGTGGCTAAAATACATTTTGCTCCTGCTGGTAACACTTTACTTAAGGTGCTTGTAATAAGGAGTAAATGCTTAACATAAATAAGTTCATATAAGTGTTAAGTAAAGTACAATTAACTAATTTATTATTGCTTATGAGGCACTTACTAGAAACTTGTTAACAAGTTATGTATGCCTTATGAGTCTTAATGACTTAATGAGTGTTAGTTAGTTTAATATTATAAAACAAATTTCTTATTGGCTTGTAAGGTATTTATGAGCACTTATTAGAAACTTGTTGGAGTTTGATTTGAACTTTTATAAATTATTTTTATAAAAAATTACTAATCTTAATATGACACTGTTCCCACATTAGTTCCAGTAGCTGCAAAGGAGCATTGTTAATGGTTAATAAGCGCAGAATAAATTATTTATTAGCAGTAATATATATCTCTTATAGTCTGATTAGTGTCATTAAACATCTTATTAACATGGATAAGTGGTCTGTAACTGTTAACAAGTTTCATAAATATCTTACGAGCCAATGAGTTTTATGATATTACTACACTCAGGAAGTCTCATTAAAATGTTAAAATATCTTATTGTACATTGATAAGTGGTTTATAAACTTTTGACACATTGCTAAGAGGTGCTCATGAATATCTTATGAGCCAATACTGAATGTGTTTTATACTATTATTAAAATTCATTAAGTCTCATTAATGTTAATAAACATATCATTAAGGTTCATAAGGTATAACTTGTTAACAAGTTTCTAGTAAGTGCCTATAAGTGTCCTATAAGCAATAATAAATTGTGCTTAATTAACACCTACATTAACTTATTTATGTTTGTAAGCATCATAAGGTCTTATAAGTGTCTAATTAACTGTTAATTACTGCTTATTACAAGCACCTTAAACTAAAACGTTACCGTACATGGCTCTGCTTCTGTGCGGTTACCACTCTCTGCTTCTCCAAACGGGGCAGACGCTGACTGCCATCTACTCCAGGTAATACACTGACTATGGATAAGTACTTAATACAACCCAACTTAAAATATCCCAAACTATCGCTTTTAATGAATTTCTCTCCTACAAGCTAGCTGTGCTATCGTCAACCGCCCAAGTCTCCAATTCACATTAAAGTACAGCCAGCTTCCTTGGCTGCTGACAAAAGTGAATCACAAACTTATACTATTATATACTTTATACTCAACACCTGTACATATTTGTTAATTTCTGGTTAAAGTCAAAGCTTACATACTTTGCAACAAAGCGGCATCTTCTTTGCGGATGTGGGTAGCCACGTGTGTGTCGCGTGACAGTACGTAAGTATATGTAGTACGCAGTACGTAATAAATAGTACGTAGTACGTATGTAGGTAGGACCATTTTTGTTTGTATTACAGGAAGGATATTTTTTTATTTTGTACACCTTTATGCTATGCTGTCCTGTTTTATGTTATACACATAAAACATGATATTTTTTAAAATTACACTAGTTGTCTTTATCACTTTTCAAAGGCAAGTTACAAAGTGCTTTGCACAGCAGAGGCAAGGTAAAACCGGTTAAATATTACACAGTATAAAATAAGACATAATAATTCAGTAACCAATCTGTAGCACTTGTTGAAATGGCAGAAATATTGAAGTGCATATATCGGTCCACAAAAGAAGCTTTTTATTAGTGGTAGAGGTATTCAGACAATGTACTTACTTACAAGTAAATGTAGAAACACCTCAATGTAAAATTACTTCTAGTCCCAATATGGCTTGTCTTTGGCTCCTTTTTCAATTCCACTAAAAAAAGGTGCTCAAGAAACACTTAAAAACACACCTCTCTTCATGAGGTTCTTGTATACATGGTGATTAATCCAACTTTTCATTGGGTCATGTTGGTCCATCTGAGAATAACAACAGGTACCATTGTACATCCTTGTACAATGAATTAGAGATGATTATTCATCCATGTTATGATTCGAAGAGAAGGCAGACTCCAAAACTAGCAAGCACCACAATTTATATCCCGCAAATTAGGCTCCTCCTCCACCTGTACTCAGAATCAGAAGAATCAGAATTAGAAGGAGCTTTCTGGCCAAGTAGTGATTTACACATACCAGGAATTTGCTTTGGTGATCAGGTGCTACACATAGACAAACAAACAGTTGACATAAATATATTTAGAAATATATAAATGTGGAATAAACAAATGCAAGTTATATAAGAATAATAAAAGAATACAGAAAAATAATACAACTATTTGCAGAGAAGGAACAATGTGGCAGATATTTACATGTGCATTACTCCAGTTTGTGTTGTGCAGACGTATTACAATGGAAGAGAATATTGTATACATAATTATAAAAATGACAAAATATAAAAACAACGATTAACAATTAACAGCAAATATTTGCAATGTGCCAGGTTTGTGCATGATATGAAATGAAGTAGAATTTAGATGTGCAGAGACATTTGCATTATTTTAAAGCAGGGAGTGTCAGTGGGGGACCCGGGCCTTGATAATGAGACTAGCTGCAGACGGGAAGAAGCTGTTTTTCTGGCGAGAGGTTTTCGTCCTGAGGGGCCGCAGCCACTTGCCAGAGTGGAGAGTCTGAAACCGTACTCCACAACAAATGAATAACATGGAACTTATTCAGAGAGACTTAGTAAGAAAATCATTTCACGACACCCTGTCATGACAATGGTTTGTTAGTGAGAGTTTTTTGTTTTATTATTTTGCCTTTGGATAAATGCAATGTGCTTAGTGTGTTTTGTTTTTGTGTGTTTGTCCATGTTTCTCTCTCTCTCCCGCGTGCCCTCTTTCTCTGTCTCTCTTATCACGCCATTCGGATTGTTAGTTATCAGCAATGATTCATCTGACCGTTATCTGCCTAGGATCAGCTCTCTTTATAAGTAAAGACCAAACATCCAGTCCCTGTTATCTATATGTCTCAGTTTGCATACCAGCCAACCTGCTTGTTTATGAAACTCTGCTTTGCTTGCCTGTTTTGCCCATTTTGATTTCTATGCCTTCAGAAAACATTAGTTTGCCTGGATTCTGGATTCCAACCCCCCCACCCCCCCTTTATTGATCACAATAAGTTCAATCAACTCTGAAAATGTCTAGGTTCAAACAGACTGTACATTTTTTGTATTCAATATTCAAAAACTCACTTTTAAACTAGGCCTGGCCTACATCTAGTTGTTTCAACTGTACCACAATCATCCTCAGAAAAAGAAAAATGATAATTACAGTGTGACTAATCACAACATGACAAATGATTGTTCACTAATCTGTTACAGCTTCATACAGATGAGTTTGATTTAAACAGTGATTACTGCAGTAATGTAGCCTATGCTAGATAGATTTTATTCTGTGCTGAGGATGAACTCAAGATATTCAGAGATCGCTGTCTCTTAATGAAAGATTGATCATAAAAGCGGTCGTGTTAAATATCATGATGGTGGACAGTAACTAAGTACATTTACTCAACTACTGTACTTAAGTACAAATTTGAGGTACCTGTACTTCACTTGAGTATTTTCTTTTCATGCCACTTTCTGCTACTACTCCACTACATCTCAGAGGGGGATACTGTACTTATACTTCACTACATTTATCTGACAGCTTTAGATACTTTACAGATTAAGCTTTTTAGACACAAAACATATGAAGAGTTTATAAAATACGATGTTTTGTCATAAATTAAACTACCCAACATATTATACATGATTAGCTAATACATTAGTCAGTTGACATAAAATTAATCAACTATTTTGATCAAAATTTTTCATGCAAAACCATTTTATGGTTCCAGTTTCACAAAGGTAAAGATTTGCTGCTTTTCCTTTTAATTCTTTTAATAATTTGAATGTTTGATAATAATGTTGAGGTTTGGACTGTTGGCCAAAACAAAGAATTATTAAGATGTCACTTTGGGCTCTGGGTAACTGTGACTGCATTTCTCACTATTTTCAGAATTTTTACAATCAATCAATTCAGGAGAAAATAATTAGCAGATGAATTCATAATAAAAATAATCATTAGCTGCAGTCAGATACAAAATTGTTCAAAATGAGTTCCAGCTCAACATCCTGCTTTACATGAAAGCACAAGTAAAATTCTCTCATGATATAATATATACTAGTACAACAGTCACAGGGGACATTTTTGTGCATTGGGTACTTTTACTTTTAATACTGTAAGTACATTTTTCTGATCATACTTACATACTTTTACTTAAGTATAACTTTCAATGCAGAACTTTTACTTGTAACAGAGTACTTTTACAGTGTGGTATTAATACTTTTAATTAAATAAAGGATCTGAATGCTTCATCCACCACTGTGTTTGGGTAATGAACTTATATCTAACCATGAGTTTGATGTTTCTTATATGTAAAAACAAAGCAACATAAATTCATGAGAAAAATATAGCCGCGAGCGGGAATGTTCGGGATCCAAGCCAGTCGCGAAAAAAACGCAACATTTGACATTTTCAGAGGAGAAGAACAGATGCAGACAACTTAAGAGATTAAAGTGATGAAAGAATTTGGATTTTTATATGATTGCGGAAATGCAAACTTGATTTTTACAGCATCACCTTGAAATCAGAGTGTCATTATATAATCGTCATAATCGTAATAGCAAGATACTGAGTATCACTGCAGACTCACCGTTTGACCGATCTGAAAACCCTTTGAAACACTTGATATCGGCCATCTGGAGAACGACTGTCGAGTTTGGTAGCGTTGGAAGAAAGACTTGTGGAGATATAGATATTAATTGAATTATAGAGTGACTGACTTCTGAATTGACCATATGTTGCACTGAATCAATCGTTAGTCACATTTGAGTGGATGTTCTGAAAAAATGTCGGCTCTCTAAGAGGTACGGATGATTTTCTTCTTTTTGATGTTAGGAATAAGAAATGTCTAGAAATTTACATTTCTTGTAATAAGCCATGCTTACTTTGCGCAATCATTACAACTTAAAAACTTAAGTTCAATTGCTGCCTTAAAAAGTTGAGCAAATTCAACTTTAAGAAAAGCTTTGTTTCAACTCATGATGTTATGTTTTACAATTTGTTTAATTAATGATAATTTATTGTTTGAACTTAATACTGTGAGTTAAAACAACTATCTATATTACATTGTCCATTCAAGGAAACTTGCTTTCACTTGTCTGACAAACATACAATTCTACACCCCTTCAACTCACATTTTTAAGTTCAGATAACTCAACTTGAAGATTGCCTTTGTTTCAACTCATAAATTTAAATTCATAAAGTGGATATAACTACAGTGTTCTAGTTGTCCCAATGTTATTTAAATGAACAAGTGTGAGCTATTCTAACTTAACACTACTTTCCATTTCAAGTTAATGGATTTAAATTCCAAATTAGTTTCAGTGTACATCTACAGGGCCTTGAAGACAGATCACAACAACAGCACCACTGTGCTATTATCTTCAATGACTTGTGACGGGCCACGGTAGCTTGCATGTGCGCCTGTGCACACCGCAGTCAAAGTTCAAAATAGCAGCAGGTGTCACCTCCTTTCTGAAAGGGCCTTAAGGCTGTTGTCTGGAACCCTTTCCACCGGTGGTACTAGTCTTGTTTACCACAGAAGTGTCTATATTTTGGTTGGAATTTGAATATATGCATATCTGCAGTGTATAATTAGCAGGTTTGAGAAAGAACACCAAATCTTCTGTATCTGTGCTCAGAATGGGCGGGGCTTAATCTATAAGTGGGCGGTATTAACTGGAAGTTATTTAAACCTGAAATTTCTATCAGAACTTGCTATATTTATTAGAAAACCATTTACTGAACAGCCTCAGAATTGAGCTTCAGAGAATAGTAATTGATTTTTTTTTAAAAGATTCATATATTTATAGTTTATAACAAAACAGATATTGACACATTTTACTCTGATGATACTCATAAAAAGTATCTGTACCGGATACTCGTTTCAACCAAGTACTTGCTAAACCCTAATAATTAGTTGATTATATATATGTTTTTCTCAAACTCAAAAGACGCAGCACCTAGGCAATCCTCATACTCTCGCCTTTTTTTCAACTGATAACTTACAAACGTAAGTTTAATCAACACGATAAAAGTGTCAAATAGTCAACACAATGAATTAATGCAAGTTTAACATTCTAAAACTTATACAGTTGAGTTCAAAATCCAAAACTTGTCACAGCTATTTGAGTTAAAAAGAAGAAGTTGACATAACTAAATGGGTCTATGATTTTTTTCAGTGTAAAAATTTAAGAAAAAAAAAAACAGATTGACGTATCAAAATTCTTTTGATAACGTTTGATCAGCAACGTCCGTCGATGATCCTGCCAAAGTTTCAGGTCGTTTGGCGAAACTGTCTGGGACGTCTAGGTTTTAGAGAAAAGTGACAGAGAATTTGACATTTTTAGATCAGAAGACCATTGGAGCAAAGATGCAGATAAATCCAGAGATTAAAATGATTAAAGAAGTTTGACTCTAAATGTAGCCGTTTGAGATAAGTGCAAAAACGCAAAGTTGATTGTTATAGCGCCACCATGAGGTCTACGAGGGCCATTTTTTTGTCTGAATAGTGGGTGGAATTTGCAACCTACGTGCCAATTTTGGTGAGTTTTCGTCCAGCAGTTTTTGCTGCCCAAACACTTTCGATGACAACGACGAAGAAGAGAAAAAAACTATTCTTATGTTCTCAGATTAAATACTTACAATGACCTTTAGTCCTATCAAACTTCAGCCAAGCCACAACGGAATATCTGCAAGGTCTAATCAATATTTTGGCATCTCAGTATTTCTAAGTAAGCTACACTTCTATATATTCTAACATTACTTATTGAGAGGAGATCATATACGTGGTGCCTAATAGAGTAGAAACAATACCTTTTTGGACCTGACAATGCCACCTCCTGGTAAGGGCGGGAGGAACCCTTTAAAACTCTTGGTATATAAGGTTGTGTGTCGTGAACTCTGATTTACCGGGAACAATTACAAAGAGGCATACATTGTAGGAGTATATTGTTAAAATCCCAATTAAAATCCAACGATATAAGTAAAATTAGCCTGATACTAAATTGGTTGGGGAAAACTGTGTTACTCTCCTCAGGGTAGGAAGGTCAGGTCGGCTCATACACACCACCCCAATCAGCAACTGTGGGAGACAAGAGGCAGCAGACCCAACACCAAGTACATGCACTATCCACTTAACATCTAAACTATTCACTACACACTTAGCATCTACGCTATTCACTATAAAATACCATGCAGTGTCGAAGTTGAGTATGCCACAGGCCGCCCACCACCTGAGAAAGGCAGGTCCCGCCCCAGCACATGAGGGAGGCGTCCGTGAAGACATGAACCTGCCCAGGGGAACCCCGACCGAGACCGCTGCGGCCTCCTCATGTGGAGGAGGCCCAGGGGGACCACCACGTGAGCCGCCGACATGAGGCCGACAGAGCTGCCACCACCGCTCGAGGGACAACACAGTGGAGCAGCTCCATCAGATCATCCACATTCTCCTGAGAGAGCCGCGCTCTCCGGAGAGAGGAGAGTCCAGCACCACGCCAAGATAGGTGAGTCTCTGGGAGGGAAGAGGAGCACTCTTCTTCCAGTTCACCGTGAAGCCCAGGTAAGACAGGTGTGCGACTAGCTGGGCGTCTGGGCGGCGCCAGCAGCAGCAGATCGTCCAGATAAAACAGGACCCTGATGTCAGAGTCGAGTCAGACAAACACACTGAGCCATGAAACTTTTTGTTGGCGCAGCTATGCAGCTACCAGAATTACGGTGTTTCTGCTGCTGTTCTACGTCATCAAACCACGGTTATGCTGCGTGATCATGCGCAGTAGACGCTGGTGCCAACAGGAAGTAGCCCTGTTGTAGTATTTTATTGGTCCAAAACGGGCTTCACTGCTCTCCATTCAAATCAGTGGGGTGGCTTCGTCCAGTAATATGCTGTTTATGAGTAGAACCCCGTATTCCTGAAGCTCTGCCCAGAGGGCGGCGTTTTGAGCCGAGGAGGAGAGCACAATCGGCTCCTCCCACCTGCACACTGCTATTTACCTTTTTCCGGCAACAACTGAGTTCTCACAGGACTTCAGCGCGAGACTACAGCTAGCCGTCTAAAACACTATTTAGGTGAATTTAAACAATGGCTAAGTTGCTAAACGCATCTTGTTGTCATGTAAGGGCCCTGTCTGTTGGACAGACATTTTAATTGCATTTTGTGTCTGTTAAGAGGCACAAAGACACTCTTTATGTATATGCCCCCATAACTGCCATTTTAGCTGAGTGGGAGCTCTGGGCATTAGCTGTGTTGCAAGCACCAATCCGGTTTTTTTTTTTTTCTATAGACAGTACTCACAAAGGTATAGCGATCAAGATTAACTTAAAAAATGCCCGGAGTTCTCCTTTAAAGGCCTCCCTGGACCTTGGTTCTCAATGCTGAAGAAAAGGCACTATGCGAACCGAAGGCAAGTTCTCACCATTGTGTATATATACAAGGTGCTTACTGACTTCGTGTGTCAGTGAAACATCGACACATAGAGCAGAGGAGAGAAGCAGGTTGCTAGTAAATGACATGTAAATTACACCTAAACATAGCAGTATAGTATTCAGTATAGTATAGTTTGTTTGGCTTAAGTATTGTGAAAAAGACGCTTATAATGCTAGGAAACCCACTGATTTTTATAAATTGCAACCACATTTTAGCAAATTTCGCATTTAACAGCTGATTCCACTTTTATTATCAAATTCCGCAATTCCGTCCATGTTTACCGCATCATGGAAATCATAGCGCCCTACCTAAATTAGCTCTCCAAAATATCGCAAAACTGGGAGAAATCAATGCTTGGACACAGAGCTATTGTAGGTAACAACAAAAGGTAAATATTAAACTAACTTCACTCCAGTTTCCATACTCTACTGTACTGTTTTTCTTTGTGTCGAATTGTGTACTGTTCTTTGAGTCGAGGTGGAGCTGTCGCTGCAGTTGCACACGTTTGTCACCATCTGCCATGTGTTGGATTCCCAGTACTGATGGTAAAAACGAACAGCATTTTTTCAGGATTTTGGCATCGACTTGGTACCAAAAGTATTGGTTCTCGTGACATCATTAATAGAATTCATGGTCTCTGTATGTCTTGAAGGAATTAAGGTAATCAAATGTTATTTTTATAAATGTAGTACTTGCTGAGGTGAGATTTGTAAATGTAGAGTATGTTGGCTAAGACTATCCCTAACAATATCAGGTTGTGAGTAAAAGTAAAGACACAGAGACAGCTTTCTTAACTTGTTCAATATTCAGAGAACAGAATTCAAATTCTGACATTGTTGACTGACAGTAATACCAACAAAACAAAAATAAGGTGGAATGATTAGTACACATCATCTACAAAATAATTTGTATCAAAAATAAATCTTATTTACATCTCTATATATATATAAAGAGATAAATAATAATGAAAAGTAGGCTGTAAAGATGAATCAGGTTACTTATGATACATGTTATAAAAACTATACACACCTCCATATTTTTGTCATGTTACCAACAACACACCATTAGAAATGTCAGAATTCACATTCACATTTTCGGGTGACTCTGAGAGACAAGTTAATTTATTTTTTTGTTTGTTTCTTCTAGCCATGCTCGAGGCGCTAGGGCAGGTCTGTCCGTGTTTGGTTCAGACTAAAACATCTCAGCATCCATTCAGGGTCCCCAGGGGATGAATCAACAATAAATTTGTTGATCCTTCACCTCTAGTGTCACCATTAAGGTGACATTTGTCGTTTTTATGAAATGTCTTGACAATTATGGGTTTGTGCAGCTGTCACGCATGGATGGTAGAGAGGATAAAGATGTTTATGGTACTCACATGCTAGTCTTGAACTGGTTATTTGAGAGTTAAACATAGCTGTTAACACAAGTTGGAAATCAATAACTTTCTAAAAATTTCTAAAACTCAGCATGCAAGCATTGTCATCGGATATCAGCATGATGTTAGCATTTCTCTCAAAGCACTCAAAGCATAGCCCCTCAGAGCTGCCAGCATGGCTATAGACCAAACCTTGTATGACATCTAAAAAACAAAACATTAACAACCTGCTTGTCAGAATGGCATTAAATATGTCTTGCAGGTTCATCTGGAAGGTGACGGTGTCTTCAGTCAAATCTCTTCATTCTCGTCCTCAAGACTACAAGAATTACAAAAGAAAAGTTTAGAGTGGGTAAAAATCACTAAACCTCAAATCCAGTTATATGTAGCCCCAGGGTGTGATTTGTGTAAAAACAGAGGGGGTTGAAAATTATTCAGCAGAGGTAGGGATGTATAAACCAGAAGGGGGGAAATCCCACGCACCCCCTCCCCCACCCAAATCGCACCCTGTGTAGCCCAATGGAGATGTAAAAACAAGGAGAAACATAATGCAATAATGTAAATATGTAAATATTTATCTGATGCATTTGGTAGTGTGTGTATCCATCTGCAGCTAATGTACCCATCAGCCTAATATTTTTTGTGCCCATTTATGCCTGTATTCTCAAGGAGGGCTTCAATCGGTTAGTTTGTTACAGTGACTTAAACAAACTAACCGATCAAACAACTAATCAAGGCAGAGGTAGACGAGCAACTCCCATGTTCTGCTGGGTAAAATGACAAGTGTTGAACAGAGTGCATTATCAGCTGTTTCTGGTTAAACAAAAACTATCTTAACTTTATGTTACGGTCTATCTCTGTAGGGATTGTTTCTATAATGTTTTGCACTCACTGTATACTGGACCAATAAAAAAAAATTGTCCCCATTAGTCAGCTCGACACAAAAACATGCGAAAATCAGGTCCAGGTTGAAAATACCAAGATTGCTCTTTGAGTTCATCGCTTATTTGGTCATAATTGAGGGTGACTCTGGTCTTCGCTCATCTAGTTTATGGTGGCAGGTTAGTAAGAGAAAAATGTTCAGAGACCATTAATTTGCTCATGAAGACCACAAGCTTATGAGAAGGCCAGTAAGGGGACGTGGGGGAGTTTAGATGATTCTGTCACCTAGAGTAATTTTCTCTACCACTTCTAAGAGAAGCTTTTTTGTATAGATCATGGTAGAACAATTATGTTGCTGTGACTTTATTTCCCCAAAAAAGACCCTTGTCTGCTTCTTGGCCAAAGAGACGCTTTGTTTACTGCCACTGTTTTGTCTATGCTCAGTCACATCGGATAGACTGTAGTTGCATGCATTTTTGCATTCATGTATGGGCAAGTCTATCTGATGGAGTTCTAAATTTTATCACAAACAGTAAGGCTGAAAGTCAGCACTGTCCGTTATACTTGGGTTGTCTTCTTGTTTTCTTAAACCTCCTATTGATGAGGCCCTGCCAAACACTAATTTAAAGCCATTCTCAGATTACGACCTGAGAATAGTATGTAAATTCACCAAATATGTTGTGAACAGCTAGGCTCTTCATTCCCAAGATTAAATTTACTGCATTTTGCCAGTTCCCAAAGTCAGCACTGAAGTAGGCAAAGAGCTTTTATATGTTTGCATACATACATAGCTAAAGTTTTGGAAGCATATCATAGTTTTGGAATTTCATTCATTTCATTTTACTAAACTGTCATTAGTAGCGAGGCGTGCGACCACTGACATACAGTGC
The DNA here is from genome assembly GCF_021292245.1 of Micropterus dolomieu. Taxonomy (NCBI): domain Eukaryota; kingdom Metazoa; phylum Chordata; class Actinopteri; order Centrarchiformes; family Centrarchidae; genus Micropterus; species Micropterus dolomieu. The sequence goes on from NC_060159.1 coordinate 12,935,543, forward strand.
CTTGCGAAAGTATTCGGCCCCCTTGAACTTTTCGACCTTTTGCCACATTGCAGGCTTCAAACATAAAGATATAAAACTGTAATTTTTTGTGAAGAACCAACAACAAGTGGGACACAATCATGAAGTGGAACGAAATTTATTGGATATTTCAAACTTTAACAAATAAAAAACTGAAAAATTGGGTGTGCAAAATTATTCAGCCCCTTTAAGTTAATACTTTGTAGCGCCACCTTTTGCTGCGATTACAGCTGTAAGTCGCTTGGGGTACGTCTCTATCAGTTTTGCACATCGAGAGACTGAAATTTTTGCCCATTCCTCCTTGCAAAACAGCTCGAGCTCAGTGAGGTTGGATGGAGAGCGTTTGTGAATAGCAGTTTTCAGTTCTTTCCACAGATTCTCGATTGGATTCAGGTCTGGACTTTGACTTGGCCATTCGAACACCTGGATATGTTTATTTGTGAACCATTCCAGTGTAGATTTTGCTTTATGTTTTGGATCATTGTCTTGTTGGAAGACAAATCTCCGTCCCAGTCTCAGGTCTTTTGCAGACTCCATCAGGTTTTCTTCCAGAA
>NC_060159.1:12936214-12970721 GCF_021292245.1 Micropterus dolomieu
TGACCAGAGCACCTTCTTCCACATGTTTGGTGTGTCTCCCAGGTGGCTTGTGGCAAACTTTAAACGAGACTTTTTATGGATATCTTTAAGAAATGGCTTTCTTCTTGCCACTCTTCCATAAAGGCCAGATTTGTGCAGTATACGACTGATTGTTGTCCTATGGACAGAGTCTCCCACCTCAGCTGTAGATCTCTGCAGTTCATCCAGAGTGATCATGGGCCTCTTGGCTGCATCTCTGATCAGTCTTCTCCTTGTATGAGCTGAAAGTTTAGAGGGACGGCCGGGTCTTCGTAGATTTGCAGTGGTCTGATACTCCTTCCATTTCAATATTATCGCTTGCACAGTGCTCCTTGGGATGTTTAAAGCTTGGGAAATCTTTTTGTATCCAAATCCGGCTTTAAGCTTCTCCACAACAGTATCTCGGACCTGCCTGGTGTGTTCCTTGTTCTTCATGATGCTCTCTGCGCTTTAAACGGACCTCTGAGACAATCACAGAGCAGGTGCATTTATACGGAGACTTGATTTCACACACGTGGATTCTATTTATCATCATTAGTCATTTAGGTCAACATTGGATCATTCAGAGATCCTCACTGAACTTCTGGAGAGAGCCCAATTTTTCAGTTTTTTATTTGTTAAAAAGGTTTGAAATATCCAATAAATTTCGTTCCACTTCATAATTGTGTCCCACTTGTTGTTGATTCTTCACAAAAAATTACAGTTTTATATCTTTATGTTTGAAGCCTGAAATGTGGCAAAAGGTCAAAAAGTTCAAGGGGGCCGAATACTTTCGCAAGGCACTGTATATACTATAAGTGACAATTGTAAGTCACTTTGGATAAAAGCGTCACATTACTGGTGTCCTAATTCAACCTACATACTGTAGCTGGGTGGTGCAGTGGCAGTATCATTGGCCTTCATACAGCAGGTCTGGTGATCAAATCCTGTTAAACCCAAGTCTCATTTTTTTGGGGGGGGTAGATGCATACTACTCAACCTCACACATACATACATACTTTCACATGACAGCATGTCTGTATGTGCAAGCGTATATGTTTGTATATGCGTGCGAAGGATTCAGTTTTGGCTTAGGCAGCTTCTCATGATGTGGGATAGATTCTGAATGTGCATAATGTATTGAGCATGTGTAGACAACCTGCTGAAATGGTGAGAAGCTATGAAAGTCCAGCAGTTTATAACGGAATTAATATTAATAAATTTATCATTGAGGTAAAAAGATGCCACATGCACAAAAAAAAAGATACAAAAGAGTGGGGAAGACTAAATCATGCCTGCATGTGTGCTGATGTAGCAGGGATGATACTAAATGAGAAAAGCTGATACAGGAGAAACATATCTGAAAGCAATAAAGGATACCTGTAGAGCCTTACTGCTTTATATTCAATTACAGTTTTTATATTTTTAATTGTCTCCTGCCAGTTGAATTTGTTGCTTCCCTTTATATAAATGAAAACATCTCCACCATAAATTGATGGAGAAAGTTTCACCAGAATGCAGGAAATTAAGTGTGCCCAATATCGTGTCTCATGAGTTGAGTCTATCATCAAATCCCTACTACAACCATTTTCAAATTCTTTCTTTCACACTTTCTGAATTATGGTCCTTTGCTCTCCTTTTGAAAAGGACAGTATTTGTGAAAAATGGCTATCAAGAAAATTTGTCATGTGTCTCATTTTACCTTGCATTTGAATCATACTCCATGGCAGTTTCCTCATCCTGATAATGGGGTGACTGGAAAGTTCTCACAGAACTAATTAGAAAAGGTTACACAGAGACACAGATAAATTAGATAGATTAGTGCCATCACAAAACAGACATTAATTCAGGATGACATTAAAGTGAGACATTCACACATTGATGTTCAAACTATAGAGGATATATCTACAGAAACCTGTGATGTCCATGTCCAGCACCAAGAGCAGTGACCTAGCCATGCAAGGAGAAAAACATACATAAAATAACATCAATATATATATATATTTTATATGAACAGATTTCATGTTCAGTACAAATCAAACTAAGTCATTGAAACCTGACAAACTGAACACTCTCCCTGAGTGTTCAGACAGTCAATCTATAACATATTTATAAATTAATTTCCCTTGTTGGCTAAGCTAACATTGCTAATTTTGCCACCACACACGACTCAGACTTATGTTTACTTAACAGAAATGTGGTGAAGTGGTTTCTGTTTTTAATCTTTATTAATGTTATCTATTATATAATTAACTATGAACCTTATTGTCCTGTTTTGTTGTCTTGAAGAACCTGGGCACTCTTTAACAGGTCAAGGAACCGGCTAACGTTGTTTTATCATCTTTATACTTATAAATTTATGAATTGTTTATAACATGATTTTGATGTGATGACATCAGATGATGACATATCTTCTACAGAAAAAAATGTAACTGTAGCTATGATGGTGCTGAAAGTATGTTTTACGCAGTACTACTCTTCCTAAATCCCAAAGAAATCTATTTGGATTTGTCTTATTGATGTTTTCTAACAGTTTGTTCACAAGAGATTTCAACTGTGCACTTTAAACTGAATAGTATAAACCTTACTTGTTGAATAGAAATCGGGAAAGTTTTATCGTCAAAGATGACTACACCAGGAAATCCATCAGCATTGTCCACACACTCGATGGAAAGGTGCAAAGACGCCATTTTGTTTTGTTTCTTTTTTTTCTATTATACATAAATACACGTACATATTGGTACATCCACCAGCGTGATGACGTCAGACTAACAGGCGTTAGGTATAGCATGCAATGTTCTATTAACTGTTTTTCATTTGTGTCAAGCTTAGAAACTCTAATTTATCTTAAAAACAAAAATGTTATTTATTTTTAAAGTAACACTCACTCACAAGTACTTCTCTCCCTCTTTAAAAAATACTTTAACTACTTGGTGCTGACTGTACGCTTCACTACTCTTTCCAAGTCCCAAATAGGGTATTTGGACTTCTCCTATTGAAGATTTCTAACAGTTGGCTCACAAGAAGTCTAACTGAACCCAAACATAATTAACATCACCATGTAGGAAAACATACTATATAATTCTTTGTCTGTAAATTACTTTTGGCAAAACACAACATACCTCTTTTTCAGAGATCCTTGTACAAAATGTTGATTAGAGTGTCCCTCCATCGATGCTGGTTTACAGTGGTCACCTATCCAGAAATAACAGATAAGTAAGGTGGTGGTTGGACTCCATGGTCTGATTCATACCGTCTAAACTTGGTCGCACCATAAGCAGTGGATTAACAAATGCCTGGGGTGGAAATGATTACATACTTAGGCGTGTACTTCTCCATTTCGCCACAAGAATTCCAAAGATCAGCAAATTAGTCTTATTTTCAGTTCTCAAAGAAAACTTGCTCAAAACATTCTGGAAACTACATCTACTTGGTCAAGGTTAGAGATAGACAAGGCAAAAGCCTTGTCTCCACTTCAATATTAACAAATGAATGTATGCTTATAAGAAGATAATCATTAATAATGCCTTTTTTAAGATGCAGAGTCAGACAAACATCAGCTGACTGTCATCAGTGTTTTCCAGTGGCTGTCAGGACAGATGGTTAGAGATTACTCATTGTGTTCCAGTTCAAACTGAATCTAAAAATTGGAAGACTGCCATTACGAGGGGTGGAGGATTTCACAAGACTTGACAATTTTGGCGTTGTAGTATGATCTGCACTATTACACAAGGGTTTCTTTCAGCTGCTGTGATACACACTCACCGGCCACCTTATTAGGTACACCTTGCTAGTACCAGGTTGGACCACCTTTTGCCTTCAGAACTACCTTAATTCTTCGTGGCATACTTTCAGCAAGGTGTTGGAAACATTCCTCAGAGACTTTGGTCCATATTGACACGATAGCATCACGCAGTTGCTGCAGATTTGTTGGCTGCACATCTATGATACACACTTTCGACCCCTTAGAACCAATTGATCATGAGTCAAACCATTATACAACTACCACCAGTCTAAATAGTTGATACAAGGCAGGATGGATCCATGATTTTGTTTACACCAAATGTTGACCATCTGAATGTCGCAGCTGAAATAGAGACTAATCAGACCAGGCAACGTTTTTCCGAATCTTCTATTGTCCAATTTGGTGAACCTGCGTGAATAATTATTATTTTGATAATTAATCCATAGGAAAAACTGAGTGTATGTAATGTTGTGATGGAGTATGTCCTGCTTATGGAATTCTAGCGGTTAGCCCTCAGTAGAATAAAGACTCTTGACAGATATGACGAGCAAAATTTATTTTTGGACTTTAACAGCACTATTACATGGTGCTTCATTGGTCTAACAGATTTTACTTATCTTAATCTCACAGAGCACTGAATACTTTTGCCCCACTACTGTCAAGGTGAAATACTGTACATTGTTCATTACAATGAATAGACTTGTAAATGGCCTTTAACCCCTTACACATGTGCAACAGTCATGTTCAAAGAAGCAGGTTTAAGTTACCTGAATAACTGCATAAAACATTCAACATCAGTCCCTGTTAGTTTACTGAGGATCCTGGGTTTAACAAAGTTATCCGGATCACACAGTTAAGGCCCCAAATTTATACATTATATTTGGGATCCAGATTCAAAAATCATATCTAGTGTTCCGGTAAACATTATGAGATAACTCCCGAATAACTTTTCATAATTTTTTATCAAAGATCTAGTGTAGGTCAGGGTAAACCTTTATCCAACGCCTCATGTTTTGGGAATAATCTTATTTGCTTTCCTGCCGAGAATTAGATTAGAAGACTATAATACCACTCTCATGTCTGTACGTCAAATACAAAGCCAGACCTAGCTGACGGACGGATTCATTTAGCATAAAGCCTGGAAACAGGACAACATCAACAAAATCCTTCTTCCAACACTTAAATATCACTAATTAACATGTATATCTTGTTTGTTCAATCCTCACAAACACCAAAGTGTTAAAAGGACAATTCTCCTCTTTACAGACTTTTTCTTGGCAGGAACCAGTTACTTCCTGAGGTCTTCGTTGCCTGGCAATCCATCCATCGTTAACCACTTATCCTGCGTACAGGGTCGCAGGGGGCTGGAGCCAATCCCAGCTGGCAGGGGTACACCCTGGACAGGTCGCCAGTCCATTGCAAGGACCCACATAGACGAACAACCACTCACGCCTAAGGACAATTTAGGGTCACCAATTAACCTAGTCCGCATGTCTTTGGACGGTGGGAGGAAGCCCGAGCACCCAGAGAGAACCCATGCAGACACAGGGAGAACATGCAAACTCCACACAGAAAGGCCGTTACCGTTAGTTGCAGCAAATATTCAAACAATAAAACATATGATGAGAAAAAATAAATCAAATCTACAACAAAATATTGTCATAGTGATGCCTGATGGCTGTAGATGCCTCCAGTCATCCTCTTCACCCTCCTCCTCCTCCTCCTCCTCCTGAAGACTGTGGAAAATACAACAGAGAAGTTTAGAATGACTTAATAACTCTGATCTTATAATAATATAATAATCACTGGAATTACAATTATTTTATCCGGTAAGATGTAGCTTTAAGAAAATCATAACACCATGAAACAACTTTTAAGAAATAATACCCACAAAAATATATGCAGTTGGCAATCTCAATGTGCAGTATAACGAAAGACTTCTTTATTGTCATATGTGCAATGGCTACACATTGAAATTCTTAGCTTGTTTCACCTACAGATGCTGCAGACACACTAAAAAATAGATGTAAAAAACTGCATAAAAATATATAATTTAGAACTGAGAAATGCAGGGCAGTTCTTCTTCTCTGATATCATTGCCAAAAACAATGAAAAGGCAAGGCACATGACCCCTGTACTGAAACAAAAAAAGAAAAATTTGATCAGCTGTCAGTTCCCCAATATCAAGCAGATGATATATGTATTGTCCTTGCCTCCACTTAAATCAATCATCCTATCAACAATATAACCTTTATAACATTTGAAATCCTCCTGCTGCTGCCCTGATAACCATTCTTCAGTCGCAGGCAATTTCCCACAGGCCCTGAAAGCTCCAGTTATATTAAGCCATTCTTAAAAAAAGAACAATTTCAATAACTCACTAATTAGCCATTATAGAACCATATCAAACCTCCAGTTTTAAATAATAATGAATTGAATTGAGTGGGCTGTTGTACTGTTTCTCCACTTTGTGCATATACAGTCTGATCTGCTATGTGTACTTACCTCGCTGGAGCATGCAGATTCAAAGAAAATTAAGATAAATTTGAAGAAATTTGAAAGTGGAACTACTGTTAATCAGAGATAATAACCACTATCATAAGGGATGACATACTGACTGTAGCCTCTTATGAACATTGGAGTGATTAAGTGCACATAAATAGCATTTCCTACTGTCAGCAAGGTTTCCTGCATTAAACCCAGAAACATTTTTGTCCTCACTTAAGTTTTTAAGCATGATAGTTTAGACAGTTTTCCTGTGATGCACTATGAGGAAACATTAAGCTCTTTGATTTGTCATTCTCAGGTCTTACAGGAGCATCTTGTGGCCATGGTTGTCAAAGTAGCTTCATTAATAACTTTTTAAACATTGAAGCTGATATCACTTTCACTTTATCATTACAATGTTTGGCCCTTTGTAGCCTTTACCTAGGGATATTTCCGGTGTAATAATGCCTGTTTATCATGGTGGTTGGATAGTAAAGGTTAAACTCTGTCAAAAACACTAGATCTCCTCACATATCAATAAGATTACTGATAGAATCCTCCTTGTTCGCTCTGCAAGGTCTTGCGATGTACATGCTGCAGTCACTTACAGCGCATGCACAGTAGAGTAGAGAGGCAGCAGAATTTGGAAACCCACAACATAAACATAAATGGATGATACATGGATCCAACTTCAATAACTTCATGAGTCACAAACCGTGGCAACAATAAACATGTCCAAGCCGTGTTCATCCCTTTTTAGAGTCCTCTGGAAACTCTGTTGTCATTTTGTGAATTTGCAGTGCCTTTGTGTATTTGGTTGTGTTGTGTCTATTTGCACCGTGTTTGTGTATTTGCACCATGTATTCTAAATGCTGTTGTTTGTTGTGCTCATTTTTTTTTTCCAAATTAATGAAGATGTTTTCTTAATTTGCCTGTATTTTGTCTATTATTTTATTTTTGAGTTGCGGTGCGTTTGCACTTGTTACCTACCATATGAAAGGCATCCACTTAAACACAGCTTGAGCTCTCAGATCAGATCTGTCAAAGAAAACCACTAAACCACTGAATGGTATAGGGCAAAAGAAAATTCTGGTCTGCTGCTCCATTATGAACCGTCTCAGATCATCTTGGATTGGTCTGAGTCAAAACTAAACATGGGGAGGCTGCCCATATCTGGAACAAACTCCCATAAAAACTTAAGGTATTTTCCAACACTCAGTTTTTTTAAAAATCAGGACTTACTTTAGCTTATTTTCACCTTCGATTTTACTTTGTTTTAATACTTTTTAATCCTATTTATGTGTCTGTATCTTTTGTATTGTCCTTTTATGGTGCTTTGTTTCTTTTTGTTATCTATATTATGTTAATGCCTTCATGTCTAATGTAAAGAACTCTGAATTGTTTTGTTTTTGAAAGGTGCTATATGTAGTGAACAACGGTGTGGATTTGTGCATTTTATATTGAATAAATTTGGAGCTACTCCAAATTTCTCTCTCCTCCCCCAGAGAAGAAGGGGAGGGGTCAAAGTTGCTTTCTCTAAGTGCTAGCCCCACCATAAAACTGGCACCTTTTTGATTCCGAAGCTGATAACGCGGGGCCTGACTGTTAAACTGACAAAGGGACACAAACCAGCCATTGGCATTTCCCTGAACAGCCTATCAAAACTGGCCCCCCTGCACATGTTTCCGTGGCAACTGACCTTGCTCTTTGTTTATTATCCCATCAAAGGGATACTCCTTGTCTCACCTAAGTGTGACATAATCCAGGACAGCCGAACTTTGAATGGCCAAAGACTGCAGTCTCCAAAGACTCAAAGCATTTAATTAAGTTTAATTAAATCTTTAGTTACCTGATTACGTTTGCCTCTATTTGAGTAGTTATGTTAACATGTTGTTGCTATCCATTGTTGATATTAGTGCTGAAAAGAAAGTTGCTTTTGCAGTGTTTTTATTTTCAGCAAGACACTCCTTCATCTAAGGTAATCAATGCTTGTTCATAATACTTTCCTACAAAATTCCTTTAGAAATGATGACAAAGGAATGTTTTACTATACTCTTAACCGCCAGCTTGAATTTAAGGATGAATCAACAGAAATTCCCTGGTTCCTAAGGAGAGACGATCTTGGATTAATCCAAGCTTTCCTCATGTAACCTGAGCTCCCCCAAGAGGACGAAATAAGTATTACATGCCCTCGTCGGAAATGCCGTTAAATGTATAAATATCCTGACCAATAATGTGACAACTGTTTCCTGTTACCAAATGCTTAGAACAGTACAACCGTCTGACCATTGAGGTTCGATTGTGGAAAATATTTGATTATAATACGCGCAAATAGATTTGTTTTTCTTTTTAAACATTAAGTTTAGAAAGGCAGTCCCTCAGGAAACCTGAGACGCCCCCTGGGGAACCACGGCCCAGGCAACAAAAGAGCGACACGCGACCTCTCGTGCACTCTTCTCTTCGCTCTTTGCTCTCACCGCTGCTCTGCTCGGCTCTCTGGACGCTTCGGCACGCTTCGGCGTGCCGCGCCAGGCAACGCCCTCAGAGTCGACCAGCGAAACAGGCCTTTTATTTCGCTTGAAGCTACACACGTGAAGTGCCGAGACATCGATCTGCCCTTCAGTTTGTTTTATTTTCTTTATTTCTTTTGTTTTGTTAAAGTTATCAGTCCGTTAAGTTACACTGAACTAATTCAGGAACGACCAAGTTCCATTTTAAGCCTTTTTCGTCGAGCCAACTTCACAGAGGTCAGACCAAGCCACGTGGTCTCGCCAGCTACAACGAAGGAAACCTGAAAACAGCCAAATTGCCAGATGGAGGACGTTCTTTTCAATCAGACACAGAGAACCCCGGAGAATCCCTAGCAAAAAGCCAGGATCGGGCAGCTAGCGTGGGATCCGTGCAACAGGCCAAAAGCAGGCTGTCGACAAGCAGTAAGACTTAACACACACTCTGTGTTCAGGGATGTCCTTTTTAACTCCTAAACTCATAGCGTTAGTTTACTTTCATTAGTTCTTCTACGCCGTATGAGTCAAATGCTTCCCACAATCGAACCTCCAGGCTCATTGTTCAGCAATTGTTTATTTTCCCGGTATTCAACCATCTTCTTATCACATTAGTTAGAGAATAAATTTACTGTAATATAATCAAGAACTGTGTGTGTGGCCTATTTCTACGTCCCTGCCAAGAGAATTGACCCTTTAGATATGAGACTGACTGATTGATTTAAGATAATTGAGCGATTATTAACTAACTGATCAATAGCTGTAATTGTATAATTATTAAAACTACCTAGAGGTCCGGAGACTCTAGGATTATAACAACTCCGGTGGTGCCCTTAACGAGGAACATTGTTTGATTTTATGAATATTAAAAATTCATAATTGGGTATCAATTCTCATAAATTTATTAAATTGCATAACTAAATTTTAGGTTTGCTACATATACACACAAATTTGCCTTGCCTTGTCTAACCTGTAAGAGTCTTGTCCATCACCAGAAGCAGTCCGCGCTATGGCATCCTGGCCATGCAACAAAGCAAACAAACAAAATTGAACACAAAACACTTAGTACACAAAAACTGTGTATTTGCAACCATATATTTAAATAGATGTTTCCTGTACACTAAATGGGATAAACCTTACTCGCTGAGAAGAAATGGGGAATGTTTTATCGTCATAGACGATTACACCAGGAAATCCTTCAGCATTGTCCACACACTCGATGGAAATCTGCAATATCATCAAAAATGTATAATGAAAAGGAAATGTATCATGTAATGCCCATATTACAATACCAAACTGAACCACTTTAATAGCAAATTGCTTGAATTTATGTTTTTAACAGTCAACATGTTAACGATGCTAATGTTTCAATCAAAGGAACACACTTCACTCATTCACTTAATTTTCCAAGTCAATCCACATCCAAATACAAAAACAACATCCCAAATTCCATGACTGACATACACTTAACCAAAAACTTTTACAGGCATGCTCATTACAGTCTTAACATTTTAAGCTTACCCGATTCGCAGTTTCACTGTAGTACGCCATTGTGTTTCTTGCTTCTTATGCTCAAACGTATTGTACGTCACAACAGCGTGGTTTCATCAGACCACGTTAGTGTTACGTTTATGCAATGTTGTATTAATTATGTACAACAGGATGTCAAAATGCTATCTAAATAGTTACATGAAACCTGTTTTTTTATTTTTGTCAGACTTTGTTTTTTTATTAAAGGAGGAAGAATTTCTCTAACACATTAAAACATTTATTTAAAAATATAACATTCACTTTGAATAATATGAAAGTATCTCTCTTCATACATAAAAAATACTTTCACATTTCCAACTAGGCACATCTTATATGCTGATAACACAGGAGTAAACATGTGTTCGAAACAAAGTAATATAAAATTGTTCGTCATCACCCAAAAACCTAAAAAGAATCATACCTCTTTTCTTGAAATCTGTGAGTTACTAACTTTTCCTCTGTCCACGCTGGTACATATTGGTTCACCATCTCAGCTGAGAAAATTGAAAATTAATATCCATCCTCGTTGGTTGGATTAGGGATGTCTATGTATATTAGACATCTAGTAGAGACATATAAGATCATTTCACAGCCCAAGAAGAAGCCAAGTCCCTGTCCATGGCAAAGGACAAAAGTATAATTATAGTATATGTAAGACTTCTGTATTTTCCCTTTTTGCATGCCACAAAGTTTTTTTCAGTTCTGAAAGGAAACTTCACACTGCACAGTAATATGTGAGGTGCAGCCACCCACAAAGTGGTTTGGGAGGAGACAGGACATAAAACTGCTGTGCCTGACAGTTTTTGTACAAACAACAATCCATCTTTTGCAAAGTAAAACAACTCCATGCTGCATCTGCCTTTGCTGCTTACAATAGACATATATTATTGACATAACCGCAAGTGGTCATCAAGACAACATGAGCATACAGTAGGCCTTTTTAAGTACGTGAACAAAATTACCTGTGAAATATATGTAATTATAAGAAATTGAATTGCGATTATAACTATAGTCTAAACATGTCATGATAAGTTTGTACCTCTGACTGACAACCCTCATATTGTAAGTTGTAAAACACCCACAGCTGTTGTGATTTAAAAAATGTGCTCATTCAGATTATGTTTTCACGTTAAAATATTATACTAAAAAATCTGATTTTGAAGCCCTACATGGTTGTCAAGTTGGAGGATCTCTGGGTAAGTGCAAATGTCCAGGACACCATAGTGCAGAAGTCTTCTTGCTTCCTACAAGTCAGTAAAGGTTTCATACTATGCCTTACAAGCAGGCACATACAAGATTGTGCACTGTAACTTTGGAACTGGATGTAAAACTGAAATTTACCTCCAAAATATAATGTTTTGCTTTTGACTGTGTGCATTTATTGTACTGTGCATCAGTAATGCAACTGAAAAGTTGTGCAGTATGTTCGGTGCATGGGTTGTGGCTAAGGTTATGCTCTGTTAGATTCGGTTAGAGGTCTCACACAAGCAGACAACTACAATCAACACTGAAACCCATTTGACAATTTTGAATATTCAAATCCACAGCTGACATGTGTTTCAGCTTGTTTTGTATATGTGTTTGACTATAAAACCCAAAGCCAACCCTCTTTGCTTCAACTACTGCTAACCTTAACTTAGTTAACTTTTATACTTTCACTCTACTGTGTCTGCTGAAGAGGGCTTTTTCTCCTTTCACACTATGCTTAACCTGCAGAGTCCCTGCATACCACAAGCCCTATACAAAAAAAGATTTCATGTTTAAATTCATCACACAACTCACTCTCTTCGCATTCCCAAAAAACATCTTCGCCATATTGACTGAAACATTCCTGCAAGATTTATGCCATAATTTTTAATGCCTTCATATTTCCTATTAAATATTAACTTTAACTCTCTTCACCTTGCTCTTCTCAAGAATACAACTCCTACCTCCTTTCTTTGAATTGAACACAAGTTGCAGCTTGCTGTCACCCACATCCTGCTAGTGCATTTCATACTGAGCTGTCAAAATGTAATGGAAACACAAAATGTTAAAAACGATCCCCACATAAAATCAAGGACTTTCACCCAAACTGAAACTTTACACTTACAGCAGACAAACCTTGAATATGAAATAAAATCCTCCAAATACTAGTTAAGTCAAAATATGCGTTTGCATGAGATGAATGGATTGCTTAACATTTGTGAGGCAAGAGAGGTTCCTCTGAATAAATAAAGGTTAAAAAAATAAGCAATATTTGTTATTAACCTGCTCATCATTGCTTTAATTTATTTGATTTTATTTGTAAGGGATTGTGTGTCACGATCTTGGTCTAAGTCTGTCTGTACTCTTGTTTCAGTCTGTTTACATGGTTATGGTACTTGTGTATCAGCATATTAGTCCTGTTCCTGTCTTATTTTTAAATGGTTTGTGTTGGGTGTTTGTCACGTACTTGTTTGGGGGTTGATCTGCACGTCTGTCTGTTATGTCTGGGTGCTCGTTTTCTTCCCTGGTTACGGGTTATGTTGGGTTTTTGTGTTGTACTTCTGTTGGTTTCAGTTGTCTGTTTGGTCCGTGTTTCAGTGTGTTGTCCTATTTCCTGTTTTAGTTTGAAATTGTCTGCGTCTGTTGTTTGCATCCAGCTTGTTTCCTATTTTGTCTTGCTTGCACCTCATGTGTCTTACCTGTTTATTATTCTCCCTGCTCCTTAGCCTTGTATATATTGCCTGCTGTTCTGTTCTGTTCTGTCGCTGCTGGATCATGGTAGCATGTAGAGGTCACCCATGTCAAGTGTGTTGTTTGTACCTGCCTTGTGTCCTGCTGTAACCCTGTCCGTTTGTGCTCCTGGATCTCCCTGCTCTTGAACCACCTCAGTAAGTGTACTCACATTTGTTTTGTATAGCTTTGCTTTTTTTATGGATGTCATATTTTGCTCATTTTCATGTGTATCATTTTATTTAGGGGTTGTACCAGAACAGGTTTTCATGGTAACACTATATTTTTGCCATACTGCACATTGCTGCAGCTCCTCTTTTCACCCTGTGTTGAACTCTCCGTTTCAACTATGGAGTGAAGCATCTTACCTCTACAAGTTCTTTGGAGTTGCACATGCGCAGTTCCTAGTCAACAACAACTAGCCAATCAGAAGCAGAGTAGGCCGGGTCCTGAAACCGGCCGGGAAACATGGCTCGGTTAAGCTGTTTATGTTCCCTTTACTAGCTTAGCAACATAGACGGGAGCAAGAGTTTCAGAGTGGTGAGTTATTAATTTTTTTTAACTGTGTCTCCACATCACAGTAACATCTTTATGTCCACTGACTGCATGGAGGGTAGCTAATGTTTGGAAGGGAAAGTGGAGACAGCAGGCGGAGGTCTTGTCACTGTGTGTTGCAGCTCAGTGTGTTTTTCCATGTGTTATTGAAGATGTGTCTGGGTAGCAGCTAGGCAAGAATTATGACGTGTGTTTTTTGTGACGTCACAAGAAACTACAAACAAACTACAAACGAGCTGTTTAGAGCAGTGTTTTCTGTGGGAGATGGGAACTCCCTTTGGGGTGTACTTTGGGCTTTTTCACTTCTTGCGTTTGAGTCCTAAACCTGTTTCACACACGATTAATCCCGACACAATTTATAATATTAAACATAAATGTTACCATTTGATGTATTAGCGTAATTGTGCAGCATAATAAAAACTTGTAGTGCTTCTAGAGTGTAGCATGTTCAACCGGCATCTACATTTTTTGTTGTTTTAGTTTGAATAATTGTCTCACTACATACTGTGTTTATGCAGTACATACAGGTGCTGGTCATATAATTAGAATATCATCAAAAAGTTGATTTATTTCAGTAATTCCATTCAAAAAGTGAAATTTGGATATTATATTCATTCATTACACAGAGACTGACATATTTCAAATGTTTATTTCATTTAATTGTGATGATTAAAACTGACAACTAATGAAAATCCCAAATTCAGTATCTCCGAAAATTAGAATATTACTTAAGACCAATACAAAAAAAGAATTTTTAGAAATGTTGGCCAACTGAAAAGTATGAACATGAAAAGTATGAGCATGTACAGCACTCAATACTTAGTTGGTGCCCCTTTTGCCTGAATTACTGCAGCAATGCGGCGTGGCATGGAGTCAATCAGTCTGTGACACTGCTCAGGTGTTATGAGAGCCCAGGTTGCTCTGATAGTGACCTTCAGCTCTTCTGCATTGTTGGGTCTGGCGTATCGCATCTTCCTCTTCACAATACCCCATAGATTTTCTATAGTGTTAAGGTCAGGCGAGTTTGCTGGCCAATTAAGAACAGGGATACCATGGTCCTTAAACCAGGTACTGGTAGCTTTGGCACTGTGTGCAGGTGCCAAGTCCTGTTGGAAAATGAAATCTGCATCTCCATCTGCATCTCCATAAAGTTGGTCAGCAGCAGGAATCATGAAGTGCTCTAAAACTTCCTGGTAGACGGCTGCGTTGACCTTGAACCTCAGAAAACACAGTGGACCAACACCAGCAGATGACATGGCACCCCAAACCATCACTGACTGTGGAAACTTTACACTGGACTTCAAGCAACGTGGATTCTGTGCCTCTCCTCTCTTCCTCCAGACACTGGGAAGGAAGGAAAGGAAATGCAAAATTTACTTTCACCAGAGAACATAACTTTGGACCACTCAGCAGCATTCCAGTCCTTTTTGTCTTTAGCCCAGGCGAGACGCTTCTGACGCTGTGTCTTGTTCAAGAGTGGCTTGACACAAGGAATGCGACAGCTGAAACCCATGTCTTGCATACGTCTGTGCATGGTGGTTCTTGAAGCACTGACTCCAGCTGCAGTCCACTCTTTGTGAATCTCCCCCAAATTTTTGAATGGGTTTGTTTCACAATCCTCTCCAGGGTGCAGTTATCCCTATTGCTTGTACACTTTTTTTCTACCACATCTTTTCCTTCCCTTCGCCTCTCTATTAATGTGCTTGGACACAGAGCTCTGTGAACAGCCAGCCTCTTTAGCAATGACCTTTTGTGTCTTGCCCTCCTTGTACAAGGTGTCAGTGGTCGTCTTTTGGCGAGCTGTCAAGTCAGAAGTCTTCCCCATGATTGTGTAGCCTACAGAACAAGACTGAGAGACCATTTCAAGACCTTTGCAGGTGTTTTGAGTTAATTAGCTGATTAGAGTGTGGCACCAGGTGTTTTCAATATTGAACCTTTTCACAATATTCTAATTTTCTGAGATACTGATTTTGGGGTTTTCATTAGTTGTCAGTTATAATCATCAAAATTAAAAGGAATGAACACTTGAAATATATCAGTCTGTGTGGAATGAATGTATACATTATACAAGTTTCACTTTTTGAATGGAATTACTGAAATAAATCAACTTTTTGATGATATTCTAATTATATAACCAGCACCTGTACAGTAACTTTAATTTCTGTTCCAGCAGGTGTCAGTGTATGAAGGCCATTTAATATTTCTACAACTGACTGCATTTTTATGATTTTAATTTACAAATGAATGCCTTTTTTATTCATTTCAGGCATAGTAGCATTTTCTTGGTGTCTGGACTTTTTTTCTGAAATGGTGACTCAAGTGTTCATACATGTGTGTGAGCAGTTTTTTGTTTTTCATGGTTACTGCCTTTCTGGGTTTTCATATGTACAAACTAAGCATATGGTGGCTAAGTTGCTTGTCTTTTGTAGTTGTACATACAAAGCAAAATAACAACCAATTCTTGTTCTTCAAAAGGAAGTAATGACGGCCTGTTCACTATCCAAATGGCCATTAAAACTGCAGCAATAGTATCAGTGTGTTCCAATATTATGTTTAAACCAACTGGTAGTTCAATTCATTAAAGTTTGCTGCAGTGTTTCAGTCAAGTCTCTTTGTATTCATTTTCATCTGGTTCCACAAACGTAAACTAATAAGCCATTCCATGATAGGCTGGATTATCAACTAGGTATTTTTCTTGTTAATACTGTATGCACCACAAAAACACAATATGAACTGAAATGATGGGCTTTATGGCGCCACCTGCATTTTTCTTGTGAAGGCCCTGAGGCCTGTAGTGTTTCAGTATAGCCCATTTCACTTGCATGCTGCAGTTTGCAAAATACATTTGTGTTTACACAAGTTACCACAAAGGAATTACATCTATCTAATTTAAATACAATGCGCAGAGCTCCAAGAAATGGCGGGTGTTTGGAGGGTCAACATGGTCCCACAGCTCTTGTGTCCCTCTAGTGGATTGATCTGGCCCTGGCTCTATTTCAGATCCTTTTACTTGGGAGATACTCCTTGCAAACAATGTCCCTCACACTCTTCATTCTTCCAGTCATAATATTCCAAATTAAAGGACCATTTACTGAGGACTATAAAGTGTAGGCTACTCAAATCAGTGACCGTCTTCATCCCCACAAGCCCCACCCCTGTGATGCTACAACCAGCCCCTCCCCTCCCCTCTCTCTGCGGCTCACAACCAAGTCATACACGCGGCACGCGGAGAGACGCGGCGGAGGGAAACGCCAACTTCACCTTACCTTTTAAAAAGCCGACACTGTCCTGACAGTGTGAGGAAGTTAAGACACAACCGCGGTAGGAGGATGAAATAGTTAGTTTGGTGTCAGCTAGGGCGCAGTCACCTTTCGTCTTGCTGCATGCGGTTCACTCACTCGTGCGCTTCCCGTGACATGAAAACGCTCCGCTCGCGCCTGCTTCCGTCGCATTCACTTGCTGTCCAGGAGCGGCCACGATGGTTAAATGTCCTGTTTAATGGTCGAGGTATGTAGACTGTGACTTTTACAGCTATAAGAGCTGCGTGCCTCCTAAATGACACACACGCGCACAGGTTTGTTCACAGAGAGTTGTTTTGGAATAGGCCTGGCTAAACCAAAACAAAAAACACATTACAGACATTCATATGTTACTGTAAGGAAAGTGTTTTTAGTGCTCGGACTAGAGTTTAAACTGATCGTATTGAAATATAGACTACTTTATGTGTGCTGCGGCGTTATGAAATTCCAATATGTATGTTGTCATAGTGACTAAAATGTTTTGTAGTGAGTTTATCCTGACCTTGTTTTTTATGGCAGGAATATTTTTCCACTTCTTCAATTATATATATCCTTTTAATAAGCCCCAGTGATGGACTACAGTAGGCCTTGTGTATTACTTCAGTGTGTCACGTCAATGTGACAGCTCTACAGCAGCCAACCTGCAGCTTGGATACTGCAGACCACATAAGAGGGGGCACCTATGATGCATTATAAGGAAGGAGCTTGGGTTTTTGTTTATATGCTATATTTATTAAAACAGTTATGGATGCTTAATAAGATATCTTAATAAGCACAATATGTCCAGGTAAAGTGGTTGTGGAAGAACTTGATTGTGGTAACCAGCGGGTTTATTGTTTATATTTACAGTTAAAATACATGTAGAGGTGCTTTGATATGTAAAACAAATTTGCATTTTGAGCGTGAAAGTTCTCTCTTGAGCTTAAACAGTAGTTTGTAAGACAAATCTTAGCTGAAGGTTCACTTCCTAGCTTTTTAGAGAACACAAGGCTCATTCTTGAACTTGGAAACAAATTAACTCAAGGTCCGGTGACCAACTTTTTTTTTGTTTAAGATTTCTAACACATCTCATGGTTTCAGGTTTGCTTGGTTGTCCTGGAGATGGCTCAGTTGGCATAACCTAATGCATTGTTGACTTTTTTTTCTGTTATCTAATATTTTAATTGAGCACTTGTTATTTGTTGGAGAGCGTATCCCCAACTAATACCTCTGTTGTTTTGTTCCCTACTTGCGTCTCCGCCCTTCCATATTTAAAATTTTAAGTAACATGTGTTTACATTTCTTTCTTTAAAAATATAAATGGGAGTTTTGTGTAATCTCTCAACCACATTTGAATCAACTTATACACATTTCTTGTGTTTTTGTGTGAAAATAGTTATTGCACAGAAGATATGTATCACTGCAACACTGTGCATCAGCAATGTACATTATATTCCAAATTAAAATTCCAAAACATCTTTTATGCCAGTTCAGTGGACACAAGGGAGACGGTGAACAGACCTGCCCAGTTTAAACAGCTAGCCTTAAACAAAGACAAAGAGAGAGAGAAACAGAGTGATTAACTTGAGAGCTGCCCAGTTGATGTGAATAATGATGTGAGCATTGAGCTAGAGATCATGGAAAAAACATTTGACAGAGGGCTTCCTAAACATATAGCCATGTGGGCTGGATGAGTGAAGCATCATTGCCTCTGGTTTGTCTCCATCCACCTGTTTCCTGCCTGCCAGGAAACAACAGTGTGCAGATTTAGATGCAAATCCTCCTACTCAAGGTACACTTGTATGACTGTTTTCCTCCAGAGGGGTAACACTGAACATTGTGTGATAAGACAGATGATTTGTTATGTGTCCATCACGTCAGCTGGGGTGCCTTGTTTCAATCAAATGTGTACGTGTCTTTGTCTTTGCCTTCATGTGTCTCTGAATGACTCTGCTTAGTGCACTCAGTCCACCCTCGCTCTTGCACACAGATGTTGTGCCATTATAACTATTATAGCCATTACTTGCTATTATAAATAGATGACCTCAATTGGGAAATGTGCCGAGCTGCGTCTGCCTGAACTACAGTGCAGGACTTTGGGTTGTAATTAGCCTTAGGAACTGGCCTCATATCGCGGAACAGTGACAGATTACCACAATGATGTAAATATGTCAGAAAGAGATGGGCATGGTATTGTCAGGACTGTTGATGGGAAATATGTGTCTGTCAGCACTCAACACACACAACATATTGCTTTGCGTAGATTAGGAGTGATACAACAGAAGGACTCACAAATAGAGGCTTAATATGACTCTTCTTTCAATCTCAGTTGCCAAACAAATGGGCCACTTTATTTGGTACTGTTCAATGGCTTGTTAACACAAATAGCTAATCAGCCAATCAAATGGCAGCAACTCAAAGCATACATGTAGACATGGTCAAGACAACTGGCTGAAGGTCAAACCGAGCATCAGAATGGGAAAGAAAGGGGATTTAATTGACTTTGAACGTGGCATGGTTGTTGGTTGCAGACGGGCTGATCTGAGTATTTCAGAAACTGCTGATCTACTGGGATTTTCATGCACAACCATCTCCAGGATTTACAGAGAATGGACTGAAAAAGAGAGAATATCCAGTGAGCGTGCATTGTGTGGATGAATATGCCTTGTTGATGTCAGAGGTCAAAGGAGAATGGGCAGAATAGTTTGAGATGACAGAAAGGCAACAGTAACCCAAATAACCACTCATTATAACCAAGGTATGCAGAATACCATCTCTGAACGCACAACATGTCAAACCTTGAAGCAGATGGGCAACCGCAGCAGAAGACCACACCTTGTGCCGCTCCTGTCAGCTAAGAACAGGAAACTTTTTTTTTTAGGGTCAGAATTTCGCCTGATCAACATGAAAGCATAGATCCATCCTGCCTTGTATTGACGGTGCTGGTGGTGGTGGTGTAACGGTGTGGGCCTACCTGAGTATTGTTGCTGACCAATGCAACAGAGCACCTTTGGGATGTGGTGGAACAGGAGATTGGCATCATGGATGTGCAGCCGACAAATCTGCAGCAACTGCGTGATGCTATCATGTCAATATGGACCAAAGTCTCTGAGGACACCTTGTTGAAAGCCACGAAGAATTAAAGCAGTTATGAAGGCAAAGGAGGGTTCAACCCGGTACTTAAGTGTACTATACAGTAGCCAGGGACTGTGTGTGTAATAATAATAATAATAATAATAATAATAATATATTTTATTTATAGGTTGCCTTTCTGAACGCTGAAGGTCACCTTACAAAACATAAAACAGTACAGCAATAATCAATAAAATTAACAACTATAATTACAGTGCATAAAATCAGGGTACAAAACAACTGGAAACAAAGATTGAGGAAGAGTGATCATGTGGGATATGCCAGTTTAAAAAGATGTGCTTTCAGGTGGGATTTAAAAATGGAAAGCGAGTCAATGTTGCAAATGTCTGGTGGAAGAGAGTTCCAGAAACGAGGGGCAGAGTAGCTGAAGGCTCTGAACCCCATGGCGGTCAAACGAGCAGGAGGTACAGTGAGGTGAATAGAAGATGACCTAAGAGTATGGGTGGGTGTGTTAATATGAAGGAGGTCAGTAAGGTACCGAGGAGCGAGGTTGTGAATGGCCTTGAAGGTCAGGAGCAGAGTTTTGAAATCAATGCGGTATTTAACTGGAAGCCAATGAAGCTGCTGAAGGACAGGAGTAATGTGATTAATAGAAGGGGTTCTGGTGAGGATACGGGCTGCAGAGTTCTGAACCAGTTGAAGTTTATGTATGGATTTGAGTGGAAGACCAACGAGAAGAGAATTACAATAATCAATGCGGGATGTGACCAGTGCGTGACCTGAAAAAGCCAGACTGTGAGAGGTATTAGTAGTCAGTTGCTGGTGAATCTTGTTCACTTTAGAATAAGAAAATGACATTAAGGAGTTACAGTAAGCAGATGAGTACAGATGAGATGCAAGAGAGTCCGGTGGTTGTATTAGGTTGTTGACCATAGAGAACAGGGTTCTGGTATTACCTTCACCTGAACTGATTATATCTGCATAATAGATGGATTTGGCTGTAAAAGAGCATCCTTGTAGTGGAGAATGTGGTTTTTGTACATTTCTTGGTGCACAACGAGTCCAGTTTTCTTGTAAAGGAGTTCCAGGCGACGACCTTTTACCTTGAGCTGGCGTAGTTCTGATGTAAACCATGGGGCAGAATGGGTGAAGGTAACAGTCCGGGTTTTTAAAGGAGCCAGAGAATTTAAAATGTTTTGTAGGCCATCGTTGTAATGAAAAACCAGATCATCAGGGTTGGAAAAACAGTTTATAATGGGGAGGCAGTCAATTTCAGTAGAGAGTGTTTAAATTAATGTCCTTAATATTTCTGAATGAAATGACACGTGGCAGTTTTATTTTGGATAGTGTTAAGTTGACATTAAAAGAAATTAACATGTGATCAGAAATGGGGAGGTCAGCTGCAGTGCAACCATGAGGAGTGACACCAGAGCAGCAAACCAAGTCCAAAACACGACCTTTGGAGTGAGTGGGAAAGTGAATATGTTGCTTCAATCCAAAACTGTCCAGGCAAGATGTAAATTCCCTTGTATATGCATTAGTGGTATTGTCCATATGTATATGAAAATCCCCCAGCAGTATTATGTTAGGGGAGAGTGAGCAGATAAATGTGAGAAAAGCAGCATGTCTGTCTGTCATCAGTATTTAAATAAAAAACTGGGATTTGAAACAAACACGTCTGAAAGAAAATGACAAAAAAAAAGATGACTAAGACCCTGACGATGAGGACCAACCATGTGGAAGCATGTGATTAATGTGCAAATCCTTGCCAGTTTATGCCTGACCCACTTATTCAGTGTTGTTGTCCAAGACACAGACATGTTGCTACTAGAACGGCAGATGCCACTGTCGCTAAATGCACTTACCCTATTTTGCTCACTAAGATGAAGAATAGCCTTGTCTTTAAACAGATGCTTTTACTCCAGTTCCAAAAGCATGACTTAGTTTTTGATTTACTACCAAACGAATGAAGGTGACATAAATTGTGAAACATCCCCATTGTAACTATTTAGTGGACTAAAAACGTGCAAAGGATATAAAACAGTGAATTACACTGACTGACATCATATATTTGCCTAAGTTAAGCGCCCTAGATTAAGTTATTTGATTTTTACACACATAATCATTTAATCAGAATTCGTATCTTAATGAAAAACTAATTTATATATGTTTTAATGTTGCTTACATGTGAAAGAATAGAAGACGAAATGTAAAGTTAAAGTCTCCTGTAGGTATTGAGGGCTTGTGGGTACAGTACAGGCTGGCGGAATGGCACACTAGAGTGAAAGAGGTATGTGAGTGTGTGTGAAGCCTTGCAAAGAGGGGTCACCATGACTTTTCGCACAGTTTCTATTTATTAGCGAGGCCCATTGATGCTCTTTGATAGCAGTGTGTATTTTGGGGTGTTGTAATGTTAATCTCAGCCTCTCTTTCTCTCTGCCACAGAGGTGTGGAGCAGTCGCATTTAAAAGGTCGGAGCAGAATGCCACGCAAGTTCGCATGCTGGGTAAGAACTCTTAACTGACCTGAATACCTCAGTGCAAAAGGTTGTTAATATATATAGTTAGCTGCAAATTGATGGTGCTGAATGTGTCCTAATATTTGCTAACAGTGCTTCAGACTGTAATTAATGTTTGGCCTAATCTCTGTGAAACATGGAGGCATATTTCTGCTATCTCTGTCCATTTGAAGTAAGTAAGTAATAGATCTGAACCCACCTAGTTGAGAAGCCTGTACGCAAGTGTTAAGTGTTTTACTCCAGTCATGGGTGAAGTAGTGTCTGGACTGGAGACTAAAATGTACCTGTTTATCATAACTACAGTTTCAGACCTTGAAATGTAGCTAAAGCTTTTTCTTCTCCATATTAAAGTCAAAGTTGTTTAAAAGTTCCCTGAAAAAGTGCTTAGTTGTGTGCAAGTTTGAAGCAGCCTTAAACATTACTCATTATTCATAATGCACATGCACAAAAAAGCAGTAATGTAGATACAAACACTTGCCAGAGTTTTCTTTAGACCGGCCATTTCAGTCACTGGCTGACCCTCTGCTACCACCTGCCAGAAAATGTGACCTGTGGCTTCATTGAAGGGAATCAAAAGTAAGACTTTGCCACTCACACACAGAACGCTGAGTGCTCAGTCGTACTCCATACTGGGCATCTCGTGTGTGTGTGTGTGTGTGTGTGTCTGAGAGTCTGAGAGGGAGGAAGGGATCATTGGAGCCAGCAGTCCACTGGCTGACTCCCAAGTTTACTCATCTAGACTCCCACTGACCTTGTCTACTGTCTGATATCTTTCTCCCTCTAATTCTGTGCTTTTATCACTGTATCATTGTTTCTTACTTTCCCTGTCACATGCTCTCTTTTCACACATTCACACAGTTACGAATCTTGGCTCCGTTTCTTTGCTGCTACTGTTCTCTTTCAGCTTTATTCACACATTCACATCTATCAAAGTCACATATTGTATTTTACAGTACAGGTTTTATAATTTTGTTTTACTGGTTAAAATAAATAGGGGTAGTTTCGCTGTCTTTGGCACTGTTTCAGTCTCTTAAATTGCTGATAAAGGTTGTTTTACAAACATAATGATGCCATTTTTACGATGGGAAGGAGCATAGCCGATGTCGCCTAGCAGAAGAGAACATGATGGAAACAAACAGAGACCAAAAAGTCAAGCAGTGCAATGTTTCGTGAGTGAGAATAATTGTATAATCCAGTTCATCAGGTTTAAGTGCAGAGCTCACCCCAAGTTCACCTCGTTCTTAAAAAGCTCACCCACCTCCACCTTCAAATGTTGCATTTTCCCTGTTCGTTTCCCTTTTCCACACACAACTGCATCATAAATTCGTTTTGATGGAGGTTTGGTACAGAAACACATGAGAATTCACGTTCCCGCAGGATTTCAGGGGTTAACTAGTATCGTGACTGTAATCAGAAACATGTTGTCTTTCAATATGTGACTGTGAAGACAAACAAACATGCAAGCATGTTGGTGAAAAAGGTCTGTTGAAGTATGTAGTCGTTGTAGGTTTCAATAATCTTAAGGTGTGTTCACAGCTTAAAGGAAGAAATTGAGGAAGGGACGTGCTTTATTTGTCATGATATCGCTACACCTGACGGAAAAACAATATTTTACACTACAATATGAATTGCTGATCAGAGCTACAACAAAACAACTGTACACTGATCATAGCCACGGTGCATTTCCACTGAATCACTTACGTCTCACTGCCTCTCTCACGGTTTCTCACAGCCTGTATCTTTTATCTTAGCGCTCTTTGTCTCATGATTCCTTGCAATCGACTTCTTGTGTCTAATGTATGACGTTCAAGGCTATGTGGCTGCCTGTGTGTGTGTGTGTGTGTGTGTGTGTGTGTGTGTGTGTGTGTGTGTGTGTGTGTGTGTGTGTGTGTGTGTGTGTGTGTGTGTGTGTGTGTGTGTGTGTGTGTGTGTGTGTGTGTGTGTGTGTGTGTGTGTGTGTGTGTGTGTGTGTGTGTATCAGTACTTTCGTCTGCGTGTGACTGTTTCTCAAGGGAACATTTCCCTGGAAAAATCTAATGGTTATAGCACTGCATCCTTCATGATTACGTGTATGTAAAGAGGAACGCATGCGTCTTATTTACTTCATACATTCACCTAATTGTATTCATGTTAATTAATATCTGATCTTTTAGGCAGCCATAGGAAAGCCTTTGGTGTGACATCTAAGGACAACAAGAAGAGAGTGGTTTCAGTCCCAAACGGATGTTCAGTTTATCTGCGTTAAAACTGATTCAGTTAAGGCTGAATCGGACTCTGACTCTGAGACTCCGCAGAGCACAATTTAGTCTTTAGTTTAGAGGCCATCTTTGACATTTCTTTGAGCTTCCAATAATTTAATGTTTCAATCACAACGTGTCCTTCTGCTTCTATCAGGAACCCTAGTTGCGTTTAAGCCCAAGGCTGGTTAGTCACATGGACAGGAGAATTCAGAACAAATAAATCAAACCCGCCAAAGTGTTTCTATTCCAGTGAATCCTTAATGAGGGGTGACTCACAGCTTGTACCTTGTTTTACCTTCAAGCTAAATATTCTGTTCCAATGGAGGCTGCTCCTGTGGCAATATGTTATTTATTCAGTGTGTCTGGAAACAAGGTGTTTGTGTAAAAGGTTAAATAAATGTGCACAATTAGACAACAAAATGATTGTTTATGTAAATTCACAAAAAAATAGTTTCAGGTTCAAGCCTCTCAAATGTGAGGATTTCCTGCTTTTCTCGGTTTTATATCATTGTTATTTGAAGCCTTTATTTTTTGGAGTCAACATGAAGGCATCACCTCGGGCTCTGGTAAATTCTGACGGGCTTCTTTCTCTACTTTTTATTATTCTGATGCTCTTAACTGCTTTTATATGCAAAGTCTGTACAAAAGTGTTCCTGTGTGTTATAGAAATGCATGTGGGGAAGGTGTGACTCTGCGTATATGTGTTGTCTTCCCACTGACCTGACTGTGAGACGGCGCTCTGTCCGTGAACCCAAAGCTCTGCACAAATTCTATTGGTCTGCCATCGGGGTAGCAGCACATAGGCAGAGTGAGAGAGTGTGTAAGCGAGCTCCAAGTGGGGAGGGGAGGGGCTTTCAGACTCTACAACAACACTGGCGCGAGTGAGACTGTTGCGGGGAGAGAGAATGCGGCAGAAGGAGGCAGCAGACCGTCAGCGGCCGACTCCGGGAGAGAGGGATAGAGACGGATTCTCACTTCTTTCATCGGGCTTTACAGCGCTTCTTTTCCCTGCACCTTTTTTATCACTCCACACCCATTCTCTTTCAGTTTCCCTGTCCCTCTGTCCTTCCTGCTGCTGATTCTGTCTCTCCCTGCTGTTTTTTTATTCTGCTGTCCTACATCCCGACTTGCTACTATCTCTGTCTTTCCTCCTCTTCCTCACCTATGGCTACCTGACAGTGAGATTGTCCTTCCACCATCACTTTTCCTCTCCCACTCTCTTTTTCACCACCGTCTTTTCTCTCCCCTTCCTCAGCTTCAACCCTCCCTTCACTTTGATCTTTCCTTTCCTTGCACCTGTCCGTCATCTATCTGCTTTCTTTTGGAGTGAGGATGCCAGTGTTGGAGGAGCTTTGGGGCCCAGATCTCAGGATGCGGGACTCCGGTCTCGGTGTTGGGGTCGAAGTCGGGGTCTGTCCAGATGAGGCTCCCCGTTCACCGCTCTGGGGGCCTCTCAGGATGCCTCCTGTTACCTGCGGGGGCCTGTCGCTGGCCCTGGAGCTTCCTGCCCTCATACGGCACCTCAGGGCGGCCTGGAAGGCTCGCAGGGGAGGCCCTCTGGGGCCTGAGAGAAGTCAGAAGAGCGCTTGGGTACAAGCAGAGAAGGAAGAGGTAGAGGAGGTGAAGAATGACATAGAGGACAGGAGCGCTCATCTTGAGGGTAACTTTCACGTACTACGTGTTGTACATGCTTATGGGAGTCAGATATCTGATAAATATTTAATGTCTAATGTATGTTTTACAGCAACTGTGTATTCTACATGAAAACACATTCATGGTAGAAAAAAAGACATCCTTCCTCCTTTGTGTAGTGATTTGTGTTTAATTTATTGTTCATTTGTCTCTTTAAAATAGTGTTCATGTTTTTTGGCAGGCCACACATTATGAATACATGTGGTCTTGGTTTTGTGTGGTTTTGTGCACCAATTCCTGGATTTGAATATTTGAACATGCCTGGGTGACGTGTGTGTGTGTGACAGATTATTTTTGACAAGCACGCCTCTGGCATTATATTTACGTGCGTGTGTGATTTGTAAGTGACGTAGTTTGAGACGAGGTTCAGAGCAGCTCAGACACCCAGGCAGAGTAGACAGTGAAATGGGGGATTTGGGTTGTAAAGCCCAAGACTGTCCATTAAATAAAGCTCTGTTAACATCTGCTGAGCTGCAGCTCTGCTGATGACGCTGAGGTGACACCATCAGTCGAGCTGTCCCATCTCTCTGGAGTGTAACACCACGCAAAGTAACATTGTTGACAGTTAGATGTGAATGACTTCAATAGAGACAGGATGATTTGACATTAAAACAATGACCAGATCTAATCATCAGGCTTTCTGCCTCATACATTGATATCATGTCGTTGTTAATGTCAGATTGACACAAGACTGAAGCTGTCAAATGTTTTTTGATAAAGGTGATGTCATCGCCGTTTAGTGAGCATGATGCAGTAGAAGACTTTACTTTGATATTAGCATATAAACACGAGTAGTGAATACTGAGATTGACAAGCATTGTCTTTACAGAGTAATAATTTAAGCAGTGATCAGCTGGTTACAAAATTGGAAAATTGTACATATAAATGTGCTTTTGAAGAGTTATGACGAAGTGATGATTCACACTGTGGGGAATTACCTGAGCACAAGCACTGACTCATAAGGTGGAAAATGGACAAATGCACGCTCTTCACTTCCTGTGACTTTCCCTCTGCATAGTGATGACCTCGTTCATTTGATGACCCTTGACAGAGGGTGAAAGGCTATCTGTGCAATATTTGATCTCACCACAACATGTGTAGGGACGCTGTGAGATAACTTGTCAGTGGTGATAGTGAGTCATTCTGACATTTACTGTAGCAAGGACTGAAAGGGGATAAAAAAAAAGATCAGTGTTTATAGGTGAAGATGGGTAGAAAAAATTACTCTTTCAGAGTTCAGCATTTTATCCCAAGGATACAGGCCAACTGAAAAATATTAAAAATGTATTAAAAGTTAACTTTTTCTGATAGTAAATTTTGTTGTGGCAAAACATTGACGTAGAGGAGCTCTTAAACATTAAAAATTAAAAACAAATATCTAAAATATGTTACATTTCTGCAGTGCTGCAGATGAAGACAATTCACCTACAGTACACTATATTTAAAAAAAATATATTGGTAGGGACATTTCCTTTAAAGTTCTGCCCTTGTAATTTGTTTTGCCTTTTGTGTCAAGATAGTTGGAATAATGAAAAATAAGCTATTAGATAATTAAATAGAGTTGAAATGATTAGTCAATTTATTGATTAGTCAATCGGCAGAATATTTATTGCAGATTATTTTGATAATCAATTAACCGTCCCAAGTGCCAAGAATTCACTTGTTGAAGCCCCTCAAATTAGCTGGTGTTCTTAATTTGCTGTGATATTAAACAATCTTTTGGAATTTAGGCTACTCGTACATTTAGAAGAAGATGAAGCCACGT
This sequence comes from Micropterus dolomieu, assembly GCF_021292245.1. NCBI lineage: Eukaryota > Metazoa > Chordata > Actinopteri > Centrarchiformes > Centrarchidae > Micropterus > Micropterus dolomieu. The sequence continues at coordinate 12,964,316 of NC_060159.1, forward strand.
TTTCTTTAAGTTCTGAAGTACTTGAAAATGTGTGTGCCTCAATGTGTTTAGAAGAAAGGTGGGATAAGCAAATATAAATCAGTACAACATATCTTTGGAGTGTAACATACAGTATATGTTGGCTTGTTTGCTGCCAAATCACGCAGAAAAGTGTTAGCACTGCCAGTGAGTTAACTGTATCTGGAGATTCCAGCCAGCTGTGTGGATGCACTGTGTGTGTCTATGTATCCGGATAAAGCAGCAGCTGCAGGCAGCAGGAAACTGCCACTGTGTATTTAAAAGTGTTTGTATTCGAGTGTTGCAGTGATGTGTCTGAAAACAGTCCCAAAGCACAATTTGTGCCGTAAACACCCACAGATTCAAATGAACCCATGTGAACATATTTATATCAGTGCCTCGTGTTTAAGTTTGTGTGTGTGTGTGTGTGTGTGTGTGTGTGTGTGTGTGTGAGAGTGATGTCTGCCAAGTTTGTGATCTTGTTTTCGCATTTGGAATCAGGGATTTAACCTCAATCGCAAGAGTGTGTGTGTGTGTGTGTGTGTGTGCGCATGTGCGTGTGTGCGCACGCTTTGAGTGTCATGCACAGGTGTGTGATGAGGCACGTGTGCATTGCCACATCTTTAAACACCCTTTGTAACTGATTCACGTTTTCATGCAAAATGACCCACTTCTGAGCTGCGCAGAGACAATGACCTATTTACCACCGAGAGGGGGGGGGTGATGGATCAAGACAGGGAGAGGGGGTGTTGTTGTTGAATAGGAAGGAATGAAGGATGATGGGAAGGTTGAGTGGGTAGTAAGGGATAGAGAGAAGGATGTGGAGACAAGAGCCAGAAGTAGGGGAGGAATGAGGGATGTGGTGACATATAAAATAGAAGTATGGAGAGATGGCTTGAGTAAAGGAAGAGAGCCAGGGGGTGGTGTGTGTGTGTGTGTGTATTACTGTGGTGTTTTTTCCAGATGATGAATTTCCTCCGCTTTTCGCCCACGACCATGCAGGATAATAAAAAAGCAACGAGGCTTTCCCCCTTTTCTTGCTTCAACTAGGCCGGCAGCCAGGACTCTTCTGCCTCACAAGGCTGAGTCACTTCCCCACCCAAGCAGTTTATATTTGTTTGTTAGACTATAAGATGCATAAATAGGGAATGATGGCACTTTTCCACCAAATGTGGGTGGCTTACACAGCGCACACACACATTTACCAAAACCACAACACCTGCCCGCAAACTCGGCCTGCCCCTTTGGCAACCTGCACTTCCAGGGCAAGATCTGGCAAACTGAGGGAGTTACCACAGTGAATTTAAACCCATTAACAGGTAGTTTAGCTGCTCTCATAAGCGGGAGTCACAGAGGTGATGTGAATTGGGCACCTCAGGGACATAATACGCTCCAGTTCCTCGCATCTGATCTGTAAATTATTCAGTATTCCCATTTAGTTTATTCAAGTGTAAATTGCCTGTGTGTGCATGTGCACTGTGACTTAGGACCTAGTTCTGTTGTGTCTTCTTGTCACTGGCCGCAGGGTATGTGAACTGCGCATTTTAAACAGAGACAGTATTCAAGGATTCAAGGGGGAAAAAGTGTCAGAAATACATAAGCACGACTAATATTCATTTCCTTTTCTTCTCAAGAAAACATTTAAGTTGTTTAAATGGTGCCTATCATGTTATAGAATCAAACACCTTTTGTTTTGTAGCAGAAAAGCAACTCCTTCTGTTTAATCGTTGGTTATAATACACACAGGTTATGAACCACAAGCCCTGATACCTATGCTGCAAAATGAACCACTCTAACCAATCAGCATCGCTGTAAAACTACAGGAAAAACAAGAATAATTATTGTATGAGCAGAATATACGCAGTCAATGCAGCAGTCTGATCAGTAAAATATGTTCAGATATGCACCATAACAGCTGCACCGTGGCGTGAAATCCACATGATGTCCTGGTGATTCAGCGATGTCAAAGATCCTCTTGTTTCATTGAGGCTGATTTAAGAATGTCTCTAGATCTGCTTTTTTGAGGCTGATTATGTTGAACATCAATTCACAGCACTGGAGAACACTTTGCTCAGTTATTCTCTCATCACTCCCGCTTGTCGTGTAGCCATCAACCTTTTACTTGATTCTTCCTCTGTTTCCTCTTCTCTAGTCTAAACACTGCCTTCTCTCTCCTTGATTCATGGATCTTGTTAGCATGTTTGTAAAAGTAGCCACAACAGAACATCAGTAATGCCTCCAAATATTTATATTTCTTCCTCTATTTCTCCCCCCCCCCGCGCTCCTTTTCCTCCCCTCTTTCTTTGTCCGTTTGCAGCTGATGGCAGACTGAACACTAGTCATGCTGGTGTGTTGCTGGTTGAGAGACGAGGCTCCTACCCGCTGATTGACCTGCGAATCCTCAAAAGTAAGTCTTCTGACACATTTAAATACAAAACTACTCAATGTAATGACTTTAATAAAGCTGTTAAAGTGAGTTCTGTACATAAATTAAGGGACACAACCTGATATAAAAAAATCTCTCAGATTATAAGAAAGCTCCTACAATAATCCATGTGCCAGATTTACCCACATGTATAATAATTATTAAACAGCTAATAATTTTGTTGATGTGGCTACTAATATGTGATGCACGTAATTATCAGCATTTTGATTTTGGATTATGGGAAATGCTTGTCTCTGAACACAGCTCGGGGACAGAATCAGGGTACTTGAGCCTTAAATTTGCGTCAAGAGAAACATTTGTCTACTTGCCTGATGAAGTACGAAATTGCTCAATTCCAAAAATCCTAGTCCTTTAAGGGAGCCGCATACAAATCAGGAATGTTTTTAAGATGTTTCTGTGACTGCTGCACTACTTTGTCACATGCAGGTAATGTGTGTCAGGTAGTCTGCATTGTCTGCAAGGTAATGTGAATCATTTGAACTTTCAGCCAGTACCCAGCAGGGGGAGGTAGAGTCCGGCACCAGGAGAAAGGTGAAGCGTCTGCTGAGCTTTCAGAGATACTGCCACGCCTCCAGGCTGCTCAGGGGGTTGGTGCCCCACACCCCAGGGTCACTGCACCTGCTGGACGATGACTACCTGGGACAAGCTGTGGTAAGAACACTCGCAGCCCAAACAACTGTGCAAATGGTACAGGTACCGGCATAGCTCGCTGTATTGCATACATGTTAGGTGTGAATCACGGATCAGTTCTGATTACAACTTGTCTTTCGTTACAGCACATGCTATCTAAAGTAGGCACATGGAACTTTGACATTTTCCTCTTTGACCGTCTTACAAATGGTAAGATGGCTTTTTGTGTTGCTTAAAATTCAACAGATGTTGTCCCTCACATACCAAATGCCTTCACTTGAACTAATTGTGTGTTTTTAGAAGGTGATGTTGTTTTTTCTCTCATAATACAGTGATCACATACATTATGTACTATAAAATCAAATTTTCAGATAATTGACTTACTGCGCTAAAAAAGTTTTTTTCTTGAATGGTTTTGTGTGTTAGGTAACAGCCTGGTGACTCTGATGTGCCATCTATTCAATGTCTACGGTCTCATTCACCACTTCCAGCTGGACATGGTCAAACTACACAGGTTTCTTGGTAAGGAAGTGTGACAGACTATACCCATCCTCCCTCTCCCCTCTTTTCTCTCCCGCAAGAAGAGATGTAAAAGTGCATCCCAATTTTTTTAGGCTCATGACTTTAGAGATTTGCTAGACACTTTGGCAACTTTATACATTTTTAGACTAGTTCTGTTATTAGCAGAATATGTAACTTGAATTTAGTAATTGATGTTCACTGCCTGCAAACTGATCATTTACATGTACATGCACGGCAAATACCCTCACAACAGAAAGTATACATATCCATCCGTCCGTTAAATTCTCGCAATATCCCAGGAAGGACAGGGAACTTCTTTAGATTTGGCACCAGCAATTTGAATTTGGTAGACAAAGGTCAAGGTCACTGTGACCTCAAAATTACCTTGACTAACACATTTTTGGCCATAACTAAGGAATTGATGCAGTAATTATGATAAAATTTCAGACCAATGTTTAATGTGATACGATTAAGTGATGACCTTTTTTACATAGAAGGGGTATTATTCAATACCATTACTCATGAAAGCAGGAGAGATTGTGACCATATTTGACAGTTGATGTCACTTTTACGAATGAATTGGATTGATTGCAGATTTCACACACATGTTGACTGAGACAATACAATGAACAAACAGTAACTAGCACAGTACAGGCTTTACTCCATCCCTTCATGCCTCATTTTGAATATCAAGTGTCATCAGAATCACATGACTGCATACAGCGTGTTGGAGCGAGCCTAGCTAATCATGATCCTGGTAATGAGTTTCACCTACAACTCATAGAGAGGCTTTGCATCTAAAAACGGCAGAAGAAAACAAAAGCACCACGTTTTGTGCAGCTATAGTCTCTAAGAATCCATCTTTACAAAGAAATAAAGTACATGTGTAGTTGTTTAGCAATACATCTATGATAATCCTTAATTAACCAGTTCAATCATACAGTTGTGGCAAAGTTGCAATAATATATGGTTTTATTGAATAATTAAGTAAAGATAATTTCTTAATAAATATACCTAAAGAAACCTAATATCTTGACTGGCCACTCTCTGCTGTCTCAGAAGAGACATCTTTTGTGCTGTGTCAGACACCGTAGCGCTCTTACCCTCTTAGGGGTAGGCTGGATAGAATGTTGCAATTCACAACCCTCACCACTAGATGCTACTACATCTTACACACTGAACTTTTAAGCTAAAGTCTTGGCATGTAAACTGGATTGTACCTATTCCACTGAAGCCTCTTCTCTGAAGAATTAAATGCATTTACATGAAAGTTTCAGCAGTGTTGCCAAAAGATCAGATAAAATTGGGAACTTTTAATTGGGTTATCTTTGTGTGTTTGCCAGGCATGGTTCAAGACGACTACCACTCCCAGAATCCCTATCACAATGCTGTTCATGCTGCTGATGTCACTCAAGCCATGTACTGCTACCTGAAGGAGCCCAAGGTAATGAATAATGCTGTATTTACCCCTCCCTCTGCCCACCTCTCTCACTCGCGCACACACACACGCACAAACTATAAGGCTTCACTAGGCCTTAGCCTCTCCTTGACATATTCTATTAGCTTCTCTTCCTGAGGGATCATTCCTGCTCACTTAGACACAACAACTCATCCATCGACAGCCTGGAGAAAATCCCTGAGCCCCTCTGACCAGATTAAGTGTCTCTGCATCTTTCCTTTTATACCGTAATTGCTTTTGTGTCCTTTGCTGCCCTTTAAGACACTTAGGGATGCACCTATTTTGTTAAAAGCACTTACATAAATTGAATCCAACACAGCACACGATGTGTTGAAGATAACAAGCAGACGCTCACAATATAAGATTCTCTGATCAATATGCCATTTTGTCCTTTTATTGATGACGAATGAAAGTCCATAATTATGAGTGTACAGAAATGGAGGCCAGTGTTGAACTGTGTCACTGTTTTTTTCAGAGGTAAATATACTTAGTTTACCTATTTTACTTATACAGTTCCATCCATCCATCCGTCGTCAACCGCTTATCCTGTGTACAGGGTCGCAGAGACTTATACAGTTGTATAGGTTAAATAGAAAAATGAAAACACAATCAGAACTTTCCTGAATCATAATAATAAAATATTAGGAGTTTAGGAGCAAATTTGAGGATGTTAAAAATGCTCATCTGGGCCCAGTCGCTCAAAAAGTTAAATCTGGATCAGAATGATCCGGATTTGGAAATCGCATGTTTTGCTATCCCTGATCACGTAATCCCTCTTACTTTTTTGCCGTTTTTTCTAAGAAACATTGGATTGATCCAGAGCTTTTCAGGATTACCAAATCTGGATTTCAAGTGCTCTAAATGGGACTACGTATCACAACACTGTTGATTATATAAAGACCAACAGGCAGAACAGCCAGCATGGGATCACTTTTAATTGAAGAGACAGAAAATGTACGCCAAGACCAAAGAGCTGTCCAAAGACACTAGAGACAAAATTGTACACCTCCACAAGGCTGGAAAGGGCTACGGGGAAATTGCCAAGCAGCTTGGTGAAAAAAGGTCCACTGTTGGAGCAATCATTAGAAAATGGAAGAAGCTAAACATGACTGTCAATCTCCCTCGGACTGGGGCTCCATGCAAGATCTCACCTCGTGAGGTCTCAATGATCCTAAGAAAGGTGAGAAATCAGCCCAGAACTACACGGGAGGAGCTGGTCAATGACCTGAAAAGAGCTGGGACCACCGTTTCCAAGGTTACTGTTGGTAATACACTAAGACGTCATGGTTTGAAATCATGCATGGCACGGAAGGTTCCCCTGCTTAAACCAGCACATGTCAAGGCCCGTCTTC
>NC_060159.1:12970821-12995789 GCF_021292245.1 Micropterus dolomieu
TGGTCATAATTCCACTAACCGTGTTTGGAGGAAGAAGAATGATGAGTACCATCCCAAGAACACCATCCCTACTGTGAAGCATGGGGGTGGTAGCATCATGCTTTGGGGGTGTTTTTCTGCACATGGGACAGGGCGACTGCACTGTATTAAGGAGAGGATGACCGGGGCCATGTATTGCGAGATTTTGGGGAACAATCTCCTTCCCTCAGTTAGAGCATTGAAGATGGGTCAAGGCTGGGTCTTCCAACATGACAATGACCCGAAGCACACAGCCAGGATAACCAAGGAGTGGCTCTGTAAGAAGCATATCAAGGTTCTGGCGTGGCCTAGCCAGTCTCCAGACCTAAACCCAATAGAGAATCTTTGGAGGGAGCTCAAACTCCGTGTTTCTCAGCGACAGCCCAGAAACCTGACTGATCTAGAGAAGGTCTGTGTGGAGGAGTGGGCCAAAATCCCTCCTGCAGTGTGTGCAAACCTGGTGAAGAACTACAGGAAATGTTTGACCTCTGTATCTAAGAATTAAAAGGGCTCAAGTCCTGCACTGTTCACCAACATGAACACCTTCGAACACCCTTCATTTAAAATTTAATGTATTGGAGAAGACCCACAAAAAATAAAATATTCACTCTTTGTATCCATCATCATTGAAAAACTGACAAGGTGACAATAATGAAGAAACCGGATGCTAATCAGGATAAACACTGTAAATTCAGCTCTTCATGGTGTCTCTCTTGAATCTTTGAAGAAAAGTTTTTCAAAGTTTCATTCGAAATGTGTGCAAGTGTCCTTCCTACACAAGGAACAACCATTTCCCTGTGAACTTTTCGTATGTTGTAGCTGGCAGAGCAGCTGAGTCCTCTGGACGTGTTCCTGGGTCTGATGGCAGCAGCGGCCCACGACGTGGACCATCCAGGGGTCAACCAGCCCTTCCTCATCAAGACCCGACACCACCTGGCATCCCTCTACCAGGTACACACGGGCGTGCTGATATGTGTCTGTGTGTGGGTTAACATGTGTGGCATGTTTAGTGTCTGTAACCGAGTCTGTTTCTAACACGCTCTGGATGTTACCCGTCCGTGTACAGAACACGTCTGTGCTGGAGAGTCACCACTGGAGATCCACAGTGGGCATGCTGCGAGAGTCAGGACTGCTGTCCCACCTGCCTGCTGACATGTCGTAAGTACACGCACACCATAGTCTGTGCATTTTTAAGGCTGATATCAATTCTTGAGATTTTTTACAGAAACACATCACTTACTCCTTTGGTCATTGAAGAATTCTGATCAAGACAAATTTTAACCAGTTGTAAAATAACCTTGTCAGTGCTTTGTACTCACATCAGTATATTTGATCATTATGGATTTGGTGACATAATCTCCTTTCATCTACCAGCCTCCTCTGAGAGGTCAGGGTCTTCTCTCCAATTAGCACACAGCTGTAAAAAGGTATAGAAAGTGGACCGTCTTTTATAAGTTACAAACAAATGTACAGCATATTCCTAAACCTGTAGCTGTTGCTGGGGTTCAGGTAGAATCAGAAATTACCATAGCATTAGTGGTTTTGTTGTTTTGGCTCAGTGGTGTCCCCCTCTACTCTGCAGGCAGGACATGGAGCAGCAGCTGGGCTCTCTCATCCTGGCTACAGACATCAGCAGGCAGAACGAGTTCCTGTTGACCTTCAGAGAACATCTGGACAACCAGGACTTAGATCTTCAACTCACTTCACACAGGCATTTCATACTGCAGGTATGCTTCACACCCACCTGACAGTACAGCATATCCATGAAATTTTCACAAAAATTATAATATGTATGTCATTGAATAACTTGCATTATGCATTTATTTAAATAGCAAAACTAGCATAGCTACACAGTACAGTATGTGTGAATCCCTCTCTCTTTGCCTTCAGATTGCTCTGAAGTGTGCGGACATCTGTAATCCGTGTCGGGTTTGGGAGCTGAGCAGACAGTGGAGTGAGAGGGTGTGTGAGGAGTTCTACAGACAGGGTGAGTAAAGTGTCCTTTCAGTTGAAATAGATTATCAATATAAGAAGTAGTGTTGTCAAAAATATCGAGTTTCTGATAAATATCGATTGCGAATATTTTAGACTGTTTTTCTACTCATTTTCTTCAGTATCGATACTGAAAATGCACATCCTCAAGATCTCTTCTCCCCGATAGCGCGTTGACACACACACACTGCAGCAGTGCCCACATAGCCCCGCCTCCTCTCACTCATAGTGCCATCTTCTCGTCTTGACTCGCTTTATTTTTTGACTGCCTTTTCGACTTGTCACACCCTACTGTGCTGTGATTGGCTAGTACTCGTCACTAGGGCTGCAGCTAAAGATGATTTTAGTATTCAAAGCTTCTATAGATTATTTCAACGATTCATGGATGAGCCATTTAAGAAGTAGCTACTTTTTCTTGGAGGCGGCGGCGGCTCCAAACCATGTTTTGTCAAGAAAACACGGGAAATGATCGATCCTGCACACGAAACAGCTGTTGTTTGATATTATAAAGATGGCAATTATAAAGACAAAGAATATGGGTGAAAGGATGGATTAGCACATGCAGGTAGCAGGGATTGTCTGAGGTACAGAGAGAGCTGGGGGTGAGTTAAAAGGTGCAGCTCCCCAACACCTAGTTATCTCTTGACTGTGAGGTTACACCTCACGGCCCAAAAAGAACAACAACAAACGCATGTGTGTACATTTACAGCTGAGGTCTGCGGCTTACTTTGGCTAGCCTTCAACTCAAAAATCAGTCATGATTTCAGTTAAATGCCAAAGTTGCTGTTACTGTTAACTTGTCTGTGGTCCGCTGGCAGAACACCGGCTTCTTTCTTATCAGGCGCCGTCGTGCTGTTGCCGAGGCGACATAAGTTTCGTTTTATGGTGGACGGACGGTAACATTACAGAGTTGTTGTTGTTGTTGTTTTCTTTAGCTTGAAATAATCCCATACTTTGGATACTTTCTTCTTTGTCCCTCGCTATTTTCTCTCTTCCTCCACTTTGCAAACAGCTTCATTATAATTACGTGGTGTTCACAGTGTAAGCATGATGTGCGACCGCTATAAATGTCCGTGCGAAACAGTGTGCTAAATAGTTTTAAACGAAGCATCGATGCAAGGAATTTGTGTCGATGCATTTTAATAATCATTGAATCGTTTCAGCCCTACTCGTCACTTTGTGAATGGATGCTGGCAAATGATACAAGCAAGCCCATATGCAAGCGATGGTACAGAGCGGTGCTAACAAAACCAATTGAGCAAAGCACCTGCAGGACTGACACGTCGTCCTCCATAAAGAAATTTGAGAGGTTGGAGACGTCTTCCCTTTCAACATTACTGAAGAAAACAGAAACAAGATGGCCCAGTAAACTTTTGTTAAGATAGTTGTCCTGTCGTTGGCCCAACAGTCATTTGAAATTTTCAAAACCAAGCTCCTCACCCTCCCGAGCTATCAGACCTGAGCAATCTCAGACAGCAGAATTTCAGTTAACAGGAAAATACTCAGAAGTAACTGATGCTTTTCTGGTCTAAATACCATTAAATACCATTACATACTTTGTTAGTGCAGCGGAAATTATTTATAGTCTCAATTTCACAGGAGAATTATCTTAAGAGCAAATTGTCCTTAATTAAGACCACATTTCCCTTTGCTTTATGTTAAAAGATGATTGAAGGAAACTTTAAAGGCTTATTCTGCATTGACATTGTATGGGATGGATGGTAGGGATGAGGAATTTTCCCACGTTAACAAACATGTTTGTCAACATGTTTATATGACTGCAGAGTTGGCTGTGTGAGGGTTAATAATACTGCCAACTGTAACAATAGCTAATAAATTTGGTGTATATTTTCTTGAAAAACAGATGTCAGGCATCCGTGTTTGTTTGGTTTTCAGGCACTTTTGTATTATTAAGCACCAAGTCGGATATATCATAAGTTTTCTTAATCTACATCTCCAAGACTTGGATTTTTAGGTGAATGCTATTTACAAGTAAAAAAAACTGAAAATTACGATAACTCAGATATGAGATGATTCTGGCTGTCATTGATTTTTGAACAGCTTATAAAATTCTCAGGTTCCCTAGCATTTTAGTGTGTTAAGTTATTACCCTAAAGATTGTATGATGGTCTGCATCAGCCTCATAATTTGTTATTGCTTGTCTTTTATTCATGTGGATACTGTTTTCTGAATTGTGTCTTTATCCTGAAAGGTGACCTGGAGAGAAAGATTGACTTGGAGATAAGTCCTCTATGTAACCAGCAGGCTGACTCTGTCCCAGCCATTCAGATAGGTGAGTACTTGTGTACACACTTGCATACACCCAGAACTGTATACGATGTCATCATGTATCCCTGACCGAAGATGTTCCACAACTTACTAGGAGGCGCCTTTGTGTTTTTCTCAGGGTTCATCTCCTACATTGTGGAGCCTCTGTTTGAGGAGTGGTACCGCTTCACTGAGCCCAGCTCGCTCAGCCAGACCATGATGGGTCATTTGCACAAGAACAAGGCCCGCTGGAGCCAACTGCGATATGCGCACACACCTTCAGACATGCAAAAACAACCTCATTCTGAGGAGCCCGTGCCTGAAGGAGGAGGAAAGGGGGAAGACATCCCTTAATCTCCATCTTGTTTCTTGAGGCGTTTTATCTCCCTTTGTGAACGGAGGAGGAGTGTTTAACCACCTCCTTGTTGGTTCTCCAGCAGATTTTCTCCCACTGCTGGTTGTTCGCAGCTTCTGAAAGTGGGAGCACTGGAAGGGAGTCTGGCTTGGATTCATGAGAAATGGCTCCCTCTGCTGGAGCAGAGGATTATAGCCCTGCAGGGGGGAAAAATAAGATGGAGAGATTCAAGGTTGGGCAGATGGAGGATAATCTTAGTAAATATATGCCAATTTGATAAAGTTATGCCTTTCTCTTTGACCCTGTGATATAGCAAACTATCTGAGAAAAGCAGGAATACTATTAAAAGGTTGTGGCTGATGAAAGAGGAGGGATCAGTGAAGACAAATATTGTTTGCACAATGCTGCTAGAACAGTAATGAAAAATCCAAAATTATATACAAGTCAGCTGGGCTGTGCTGGAAAAGATGACATAAAATAAATAATAGAAAAAGAGGAATATATCCTATATTATGCTTTTTAAACTTTTAGACAAGACATACTGCATTAAGCTCTTTTCACTTTTCCTCTTTTTGTACAGCTTTCACTTATATTAGATGCTCTTTCTTACAAGTGTCTCACTTATCTACTTTTCACTGACATGCGTTTTTAACTCAAGCACTAAGTTGGTATGTCAAGGTACTGTAAAATGTATTCTGTTTTAATGGTGTAACTTGTAAGACTGACTGAATAGGCCGATACAAAATAATGACTGACACAAAGTCAGCTTGATGGTTTTTCTGGACTTGAGCAAACTCACCGATGTGGAGAACACAAACAAGAGCCAAGTGTTTGTGTTCATGTATTGTTATGAACAGTATAATCTGTACTTACTGTGACATACAACCTCAGCACTTCACATGCCAAAATCTCAGCAATGTATTAACCTTTTTACTGGGTGTGGATATTGGGAAATGTAACTCTTATACTGGTGTGACCTTAAAAACAACTTAATGGGTACATTTATGTATCGGATAACCTCTCTTTACAAGCTCATATACAACAAGGCCTTAACAGCAACTTGGTCTGTCTGTGAACAAGCTTTCTTATACTTCATTTCTGCCTGTTTGTTTTTCAGCCATACCAGCATACTGAAACACACACACACACACACACACACACACACACACACACACACACACACACACACACACACACACACACACACACACACACACACACACACACAGTACTGTAGCAGCTTGTTTCCTGTTTGATCTTTCACCCAGTATCAGGGTCAGATTTTGTCTTATACCCATTCATCATTGCCAAGGTGCCAATGTACTGTTCTGACACATCATCTCACTGCTCTGTTACCTCTCTAATGCATTTAGATTACTTTCTTTTTACACATACTGCAGGCACTGTGTGCACTGCATCTTATGTCATGAACAGACTTGGGCCAATTAGTAATTGCAAATACCTCTAATTATAATATGTAATTCACTATGTCCTGCAGTGAGATTCAAGACAATTAAAATGTCTCTTACAGAAAAGTATATACAGTCATTCATTATTAAAAATATATACAATCTTAAATTATACTGTACATGTGTAATTTTAATGGTGAAACTGATATAAACTGTATATAAAGTATTTGTAAACGCTAGTTGGTCCAAGTGTAAGCTGTACTGATATAAAACAGAATTTTTTTTTTTAACCACTAAATATGTATAGTTACAATTGTCACATTTAAGATTCACAACGGCACTGCCGAGGCTGTGCACACGGTGCTAACAGAGGCCCCGGCCCCCACGTCTTCCCTGAACTATAGAGGAATAACCTGAGCTTTATGATTCTAACAACCCAGCTAACACACAGTATATTCTATATAAAATGTATATTTTAAAGTTATCACACCTCAAATATTGACAATTATCTAAAATAAAATTAACAATATATGATGCATTTCTGAAAGTTTATTTTTAAAATTAACTGTGTGCAGTGCAATAAAGTTAAGTCCTGGCCAAGTTGTAAGAAAGCAGACATATTCATATCTATCTATAGCTCTGGTAAATTAATAAGCAAATCAGTCATGTCTTCGCTATAGCACTCCCACTGGTAACTCCCACGCTATGTAACACTATTAAGTGCACACCGTTTATTACTGCCGCATTGTAGACCTAGTTGAGACAGGAGGCGTCAGGCTGCCTTGTATTTCGATACCTCTCTGAATCAGCACTGATACAGGTTTACTGAGCCATACTGGTTTCACTAACAAGTACAAATATTTACTGTATGTGTTTAATAAACATTTTTATGCCGAAGTGATTATTATGCCAGACTCAATATAATTATAATCTTATTAAAAAGAAGTTACTTTCACAAACTGTGACTGTGATTATCATCAGATCAGACACAACTAATGGACAAAATTTAAAAGGAATACTAATATGTCTGTAAACGATGACAGAGGTAGTTGAGTTAGTCACCTGATGGTCTGAAAGACTAACCCATCCCAGTGCCCCGGTAGTAATCGAACAGTATGCTTTTCTTTTTTTGACCTGCAAAATTAAAAGCGGGTCACACTGAGGCAGATACACCATGTGAAAAATTTAACAGATCTCACCACACTGTCCGCTTAGTTGTGGAGATGTAGATGTTCAAATTTCTGTTTTCTCTGAATACTTCAAGCACCTCTTATCTATGTTGTTCAAAGTTCATTCTTAACCAGCAGCTGAGAAATAATATGTCACCATAAGATCCATTAAGTAGCTTTCAGTCATATCATATGAAATTTTACGTTCAGATTTCTGTTCTCTCAGAGTACAGATAGCTACTGATAGCAGGAGATAGCTAAAGTACATGCTACCTTAATGTCTTCGGAGAAAAAAAAGAATCTGCTTAGTAATTATTACAGACTTTTTGAATGGGACCCTTCAAATGAAGCCAATGATATCCAAAATTAATTTTTGTACTGTTATTAGTAACCATAACTAACAGTGCATGAGTTGATAGAGATGTTTGCGCTGTGTTCTATCAAGTGATCCAAACAAGACTGACTTGTCTAATCTGAATCTCTGTATTTTGGTGTTTGAATGGGTCATCTGACTTCTTGACTGTATACGTTTGTCCTGACAACCAGCCTCTGAGCACTGTGAACAATAAAATAAATGTTTTACAATTAACTTCCGATGCATTAGGTATTCCATGCGTATTTGTGTGTGTTAGAAACAAGACAGACTTTGGAGAGATACAGGGGACTGACACTGTTTGACCACTAGAGGGCAATAAAATCATTTCAGTGGCTCTGTGTACCAGAGGAAAACACTATTACTCCTCATGGTAGGGGTACATTATGGGCGCCTCTCCCTGCTGCTTTGTTTACAATATAAATACAGTTGTCAACCTGTGAGTCAACTTGATGATTTCTGTAATGTAAGCATAGCTGGGGGCTATGAGCTCATACGTAAATAAAAAAACTTGAGGGAAGACAGGCTGAAATCAAACAGCGTCAAGTTGCGCTTAGCTGTAGAGCTTGCAGAGCAAACAACAGAACATAAAGCTGAATGAGTCAGTGTTGAATCATGAAACTTTATACTGAGTTATTGCAGGGAGGTTGTTAGCGTCTTCTCACCAACTTACAAGCTCATTTTTACAGAACGTAGAGTGCATAAAGCAGAATGATAGAGTTCAAAGATAAAATATGAGCAAAAGGGAGGGAAATGTAAAGTGAAAATAGTCAGACAAAGGAGAACTAATGATAAGAGGATTAATGGGGATTTAGTATTCAAAAGAGAAGACCAAAGAAATGTGAAACTATTGTAAATATATGGATGAAAAAGAGGTAAAAGGGAAAGCACATTGGATAAGAGATACAGATAGTGTGGTGAAGAAAGTGGTACAGGCAGCCTGTGTTTCCCTCATTTGCACATCTCTGATTTGCAATGCAAAAGAGGCTTGTAGATTGTGACAGATGCAGAGTCCACTTGTGATTGGTCACCTATTAATCTTTAATTACACCATACTGGTGGACTAAAATTCATCTTGTGGACAGTTAGGAAAAGGTGAGGCAGGTGTTTTAGTTTGCTTCAACTCAACTTTTTCCAGTCCTCTGGGAGGATGAAAGTGCACACTCTCCAAACAATAAATTGTGTTTTTTAAGGCCCAAATCTGTTCATCAGAGCATGTCTTACCGCCTTTCTGTCTCTCACTCAAACACACACACACACACACACACACACACACAATTCACCTCAGTCAGTCAGAATGTGTCACTGTAAATATTGACACTGCAAACAGAGCCCCCTCTTTTGCCCCTTAAATGACCGTCGACCATCAGCCCAACAGCCCAACAGCCCAACAACCCAACAGCACATCGTGCCGATAACCATCTACCTCCAACAAGAAAAAGACGCTTTTTTGGCATTTTTAACCAATAGATGTGTGAGTACTGTATATAGTAATACTCCATCACATGACATCCATACACATTTAATTTTTTCACCTAAGTAAAAAAAGGGGGACGGGGGTTGATCACATGATGAGCTGAGAAGGAAATGTCAAGTGAACTCTGACATCTCCTTGGCCTCACTGCTGTGAGATGAAGAGTTAAGACTGTGTGTGCCGAAAGTGAAAAATGAAACTTGTGGTCTTACACTGTGTCTGTCTCGCTATGTCTGTCTGGCCCTGTACTGTGCCCTGAAAGGGTTAATCTCCTGTTGTTTGTCATTGTCCCTGCTATGTGTACTGTATTATGCTCTCTTACTGTGCATTATGTTTCTTTCTTTTTTTGAACAACAAGAATGTATGCCAGTTTAATGCAGTCCAACAGCACTGCTATAACTACTATGTTTCTGAAGCGTGTGTCTCTGTTATTCTGTCCACCCCCTCTACGTTAGCATGTGAGATATAAATATGCGAATGATATCTTACTCGCTCTTTCTGTCTTACTGCACAGTTTATGTCACCATGTAGATCAGCTATTCTATTTTCAACTTCAGAAAATGAGGAACTGCTGTGGCCCTCCCGCTGGTGTAGGAGTGGGGCACCCCAGGCACCTTTTTGCCAATGTGCTTTTATTTTTACACCAGAGAGGCACATGCCAGAGTGCCACATTGGTTTGCTGTGTTGTAAACGTTAATGTAGCATTAATCCTGTGCACATTAAACGAGACGTCATTAATAATAGTGTTAGACGTTCAAGCAATACCTAAATATACAATATAGGTGCGTCACGCTGTATCACTAATGCCACATTTTGTACTCATAACTGCTTTCTGTGTCACAAAGTAATTCCTCACTAAAGAAGGAACAATTCATCGTGATATTATCTTTAAAGCTCTGCTGTTTTAAATTATCTTAGATGTCTTCTCTCATTTAAGTCTTGTAAATACAGTACACAATCCACTTACAGCTTAACCATTAATATTCCATATGTACAGAATGTGCAGAGATCCAGGTAACATGCACCTTGAACTGCAATCTCCTTCAAGTGAAATTCTTTCAATCCCCTTTGGAGATTCAAAAATGTACTATTGTTTTTTATGCCAGTTATTTTTATTAATTCTATTTCTCGCTTGATTATTGGTTGACTGGCTTTATACTGCTTGTGCGGTTGTTTGACTATGAATGTTGTTTTCATGTCCTTCTTGACAAAGAGATCTTCATCTCAATGAGACTACCTGAAAAAAGTTACTAAGCACATTGAGCATTGAGGTGAAATCGTGGATGTGTTAAATAAATATATAAAGATTATTTCAACTAAATGTGGTGATTACAAAGAAATTAGTGTTGAGTAAAAGACCTCCAGACACTGATTAACAGTCAAAGCTGAAACTTTAATTTTCGTTAAATCTCAAATTATTTATACATTTTTTGATGATAAAAGCTATGCATTCAGATATATACACTGATGTATGACTAAAATTAATTGTAAACTGGATTTTGGCGGGTTTACACTCCACTACATCCCTGCGATTGAGTGTTTCTGTGCAGCAGGTGGTTTCCAAGCAGCACTCTGTGTTGTGGAATGACTAAAGCGTACACTTAGGGGAAATAAAGGGTTAATTTGTCATGCAGTATTGAGATGGCTTATATGCAACACCCACACATCCACAAACACTCTGAAAACAAATATGTACATGATCAATATCCAGGAGCAAAACCTGTTTGCGCCGCTGACTGTGTGTGTGTGCGTGTGTGTGTGTGTGTGTGTGTGTGTGTGTGTGTGTGCGTGTGTGCATAAATATCTCTTATCTTATTTTCTTAACCCCTGTCCTTCTGCTGTAACTCTGACTAAATGATACACCCTCAGGTTCTCTAGAAGCACACCTGCCACATTTCACCTGCTCCGTTTCAGTGTGTGTGTGTGTGTGTGTGTGTGTGTGTTTGTGTGGATGATGGACAGTCAGTAGTGTACATCTAAGCACAGTCATTAGTGTTCATATTTTCACAGTGTGGTGATTTTGTGTTTTTTTGGAGGGTTAATGCATGTCTATGTGTACAGATTTCTTGGCTGCTTTCAGAAATTTGCATACTGCAAATATGTGTAAGAATGTGTGGGCAGATGAGAGGGCTTTTAGCATATGAAAAGTACATGATGAACATAGGGTTTTTTTTAGTTTTTCTCTGACCATTTGACACAAGCCTCAGTAACAGATTATTATGCACTTAGGGCCTAGCTAGATGTTCATTTCCAAACAGGGGGTGCAGCGACCTGCTGTGACTTGCTCATTATCACACACAGTGAGAGTGTTTTTGTAATTTGTCACCAAAATATTTAAGTGGGTTGTGTATGGTTTCCTGTCTTTTCCTGATGTTTATGTTGTTAAAATAGATGCCCTGGTAGTGAATTTTGGTCTTTGCAGTAAAACCCACACGTTTGTTGCAGAAGTAGAACCCAAAACCTTGCATCTACTAAAGGAAGAAATAGTTTAAGGAGTAACCTATTCCAGTGATTTATTATTGTACCCATAAAGTCGGGGTACTCAAAGGAGAAAAAAAAGAGGGGTCAAATCATTTTAGTCCCAGGTATGGGGTATGCTCAAAAGTACTTGATCCTACAACTCCGATGATGCAGCTGAGAATGATGATATCATCACAGTTATGTTTTAAGTTATTTTTCCCAAACTTTGGAAAACTCTCTCTAGAGCTACAGAAAAGATCATTTGACTGTATTCGTAGACTGAGTAGTACCCATTAGTGAGCATTTGTTTGTAAAATTGTGAGCTGAAATATTCCCTCTCATTTTTCTTGCTGGCGGCTTCCATTTAAGATACTTAATTTATGAAAATACTAACATACTTAATAACGTATTATTAAGTGTTGCTTGTGGCCCCCAAAAAGTATTGTGACAGGGGCCCTTCATTGTTTGCATGAAACCAAATCTATGCTGGTTTATGCAGTTCCTGTTCAGGCCTGGTGAGGGAGTACAAGCAGTTTCCAGTAAGTCATGTCTCCTCCTGTTGTTACAAGTACAGTTCAACCTGCTCAACCTGTTCCTCCATCTCTGCATCATTAGTCAAATCATATTGTTATCACAGTCACAATTATATGGGCTCAGTAAGGGCTCCTTGTTGCTGCTGTAAACACAGTGTTTAGTTTTGGATGAATCCATGCGTGCCAGTGTTTATTTGTATAGATTTGGCAGATCTGTGATCTGTTTGTGGTTTGCACGGCCAAGTTTTATGGTAGGATTGTGTTTAAATCCGGAACACCGCCTGCAGAATCTCAAATTTACCTTTCGTGTTTTGGAGTTAAGACTATAGAGTCGTGTTCAGCAAAAGTGTAAAACTCCAGTCTACTAAATGATATCACCTTTGAACTGAAGGTAGACGGGCAACATGAGACTGATAGGGAGCCTTTGGAAGATCCTATAGAATCCTTAATTACCCAAAATAGAGCAAAAAAATAACTTCAGTAGTATTCTAACTTAAGGACCAATGGGGCCACAGGGCAGACCCACACATTTGCATAGTCAAAATGTCACCTGATCAATTCAAAGAGGCTCCAATTCACATCAGGGCAGTGAGATTTTTAGAGTGATTATGTGTATGTTTCCCTATACATTTGTTTGGTTCCAACGCTTGGTTCTGAAGAATTTGTATTGCGAAAAATGACTCTATTTTTAAAATGCCTATTATGAAAAGTGGCTCTATTCCTGTATGAGTTTGGGGTCATTTATAAAATTATACATAGCTATTCATTTTACATTTTCACAAGGAGTTGTTTTTCATTGAATGTTTTGATATACAGTTTTATAGCCATTTATACCAGAGGCATTAGTATTATATATCCACATGCTGTATATCCACATGTTTGTGTTAAGGAGGAAAACAAATAGAATAAGAAACTGGTGTGACACTGATTTTTTGTGCATTTAATGTCACAATAACCAGTTAGCAACCAGCTTCAATAACCTGACAATGAAGTTGAAATAATTTGCTGAAAGTAAGGGATAAATAATAGCATAGTCAACTTAAAATAATCTGTAAAGAGTTTAAACGGGTCACTGAAAGTAGTTGCTTCACAGCTGAAGGCTTTAGCTAAAAGTAATGAATGACAAATTGTTAGCGAAAAGCTATGCATTAGTGGCTGAAATAGCTAGAAGTAAGTAGTTTGAAATAGATAAAAATAATTTATATACACCTGAACACCAAAAGTAATGGATAAATGGTTGAAATGTGGTGGTGGTAGTTGAATGCAAACTTGACCACAACAACCACATTAACTTTAAGAAAAATTTATTGTAACAATAGGCCTATATTTCAAAAAGTGATAGTGTTAAATAACATGCACTTTAAAACACTCAAACACTTGAGCTCCTCTGATGTGGAGGTACCTGGGACAAATGTTGGGAGCCTCCGGTACTTCTTAGTCTGCTTATGAGCACCAAAAACTCCATGCAGAAAGTACTTTCCAAACCCTGACCTTAAAATGAGGGTCATGGTCATACTTGTGGTAAACTGTGTGTGTAATCAAAGCCTGCGAAGTGCAGTAAGGTCTTGAGCCCTCAAGCGTCAATTAGCAGAAAACAAAGGCAACATTCCCATCTCTATCAACAATGTACCTACAAGCAAAGCAAATGACCGTGACAGCATTTTTATTTCAGCAATCTGCCCTGAGGCTGATTTGTGTGAGGTTCATAAAGAATATCAATCTACTGTTTTTGTTCTGAAATAAGTTTGAAAAAACATAGGTGTGTGCATGAGGAAGCTTATTGTGCAATGTTCTTGGGGTCTTTGTAGCTGTTTTTAAAGTTCTGCTCACATGTGAGCAGGTGCAATGCATATTTTTCTTTTTTCTTTTTTGTGTTAGTCAGTTCAACAAATCCCAGAACTTAGTGTGGCCAAGCATTTGTACGCATGTCCAACAATTTCAAACTGTCCTGTGAGATATCCTCTTATCCCACCTGCCCTTTTTCTTGGAAGTGATTTGGGAGTGTCCCAGAAGAGGGGAATTCTGGAGCTTGCTCTCCTAAGTTACACTCCTACTTTCCCATGCATCTCATTTGACTGGCAAATATCTATGCAAATCAGCTGTGCCACTGAGTTGGATGCAGGGAGAGTGTACAAAGTGGGGTGGGTCAGTTCAGATGTGTATGTGTGTGTGTGTGTGTGTGTGTGTGTGTGTGTGCGCATTGAGGGAAAGAGGAATGCTGCATGCTCCATCTTGTTGCCACAGATCCCCCATTGTCTTTTTTTTTCTCTCTAATGAAAATGTACCCAGGTGGGATATATAATATTATGCATACAAGATTGGATAAGAGATTGGGATAACGTGAGCCTGTGTGCGAGAGTGTGAGCGCGTGTCCATTGAGTTGCCCGTGTTGCATCACAGAAGACTGAGTGACACATGTGGCCTTCCTCTTTCTAGTTGCAAAACAACTCTCTTCTTGTTCTCTCTCCTCCTGCTTGTGTGTGTGTGTGTGTGTGTGTGTGTGTGCATCTTTCTTCATTCATATGCCGCCTCTAGTAGTAAGCAGTGCTAGTAGTGAAAAATGTGAGGAAGTTGTCACAAAGAGGGGAAGTGTGTAGTAAAAGTGTGTCAAGATATGTCAAGTATTGTTCACCTCATTGAAAGAGAGGTTCCCTTTTTTTCTTCTTTGCATGTACAATAGGGTGACTGTGTGCGCTTGTGTGTGTAGTATTCCTGCATTCATAGGTGTGTGTGCATTTTGCAGAAAGATTGATGCGCCCAGTGCTCCACTACTGACACACATATAAAATTACTAGAAATTGCTTTTGTTGTTGTTCCTCCTGCATCAAACTTCCTCCACTTAAGTTCTCTATGAAGTGATTATACCATAAAATTGAGAAGGTTCCTCCTAATTTTTAACCTAATTGCTTCCCAGTAAAACATTAATTAACTTAATTTGACTTTTTACCTCCCAACAACACAAGTTACCAAACTCTTACTCTGACCTTTGCTGACCTTTCCCACTAGCAAAGAGCAAAAATGCAATGTGCGAAAAAAGGCATTTATGCGTGTTGGTGTGTGAGAACATTTTTCTAAATGTTTGAAATTAAAGCATAAACATATGTGGGCTAGATGTGTAATCATGGTTATGTCACCACAGCGCCGCTTGCATCACCGTGTGTTGGTCGTCAAACGCCCATGTATGCACATGTGAGTACACGTGTGTGTGTGTATCTGAGTGACCCAGGAAGCTTTGCTGCGTCTCTCTCAGACGCTTCCCCCAGCTGATATCACTCACTTCCTGCCGTCTTCTCCTGTCCACTCTCTCTGCGTCCCTTCCTTCAGTCTCAAGTCCTGGCGTTTTCATTTCCACACGACGAAGCGTACGGACATCAGATGTTGTGTCATCTCAGTGTAAGTCTGTGACCATCTTTTGTTCGCTTTGTTCATTCTAGACCTCCTTGTCCGGGCTTTTGGCCTCTCTTTTTGTCTTCCTCTCTTGTTTTAAGAATCCCGATTTACACGGGTCCACATGGCCTCTCTGCTTGCTTTCCTGCCAACCTGTCTCAGTGTTTTCCTCTCTGATGGGCTGTTTGTCTCCATGTTTTGATGGCTGATCCATTTGGACTCCAAACAAAAACTAAAAGCAGTTTCTTATTTATAGTGACATGATTCTGAAAGTAGAACAGGGATATGAGACTTTTTGATCATCTCAAAATAATCCATCGGCATCCAAAGCTTGTGGTTTGCTTTTAAATGTGTTAAATTCATTAAATAAAATAGACATTTCACCAAAAATCCAGGTTTGGCTTACAGTTTTTAAGGTTGACTCCAGATGTGTGAAAAATACACACACACACATACGAGGGTTCTTCCTTGTTCTCCCTTTCGCTTTCTGGGAAATGGGGAGAGGAGAAGAGGAATGAGGAAGTTCACAGGGCAGACTGTATCTCTCTTTTTTGCATGTTAATGTTATTAAAAAGATTTGCCCACATCATGTTTAAGAACTTTTTAGACACACTTTTTTAATCAAAAATAAATTTTTTCAAAAAACAGGAATCAGATACTTTCAGTTTGTTTATTTCAGCACAGACAGTTGTGGACTCTTGATTAGTGTTTTCTTTTCTACTATGACTTTGTTCTGTTAAATTTACAAGGCACATTTGTGTTTAACACCTTAAAGTGTTGTTTTCCATTAAAAGGGTTCATCCTCTGGGAAACCCAGTATATTTGAATGCAATCAGAGTGGAAATATTAGTTCCATGCTGATGTAAAAGAAAAGGTCATTAGGTCACCAAAAAACTTCTTTCTGCCTCCAACAATTTATGAAACATTTTGAAACATGACAATTCCATGACAAGCACACCCACTTCACTCAGGGTGAGTAAGATAGCAGACAGGCAGGTTTTTAGTTTTTTTCATTCTATACGCCAGTATTTTGTTCACTTTGCATATGCACAACTTAGTGCAACACCATGAAAACCTTTTGAGGAGAGACTGTACGGAAGTGTGTGCTGTTACAGCTTCCCACCTCTACAGCAGGCTTTTCACCCCACCTTGGAGTGTGGCTCAAAGACCCACTTTTTCTTGTGTTTGGATGACACATAGTATAAACTAGAAAATTTCAAGCATACTCTGGCCTTCTGGAAACCCAACCACCAGTCTTTTCAGATGCATTATCGTGGACCAAGTGTCCATCAAGAGGAAAGTTTGACATGGTGGTGGCGTTAGACAAACATTCAAGTTGTCACCAAAATCCTTATCTTCTGAGTACCTTTAACTCCCAGAATAAATGATAATCTGGACAGGATTAGGTACAGTAGGTGTTTGCTTTTCACAAGAAGTGGTGTTTTATTTTCTCTCATAAAGGCATATTACTTGTTGTGAGATAAATCAGTGGATTATTCATATGTCATTGTTTCTATTCTATTATATATTATATTCTAAATATTCTACAGCTGGAAAACACACTTCTCACTGTTGTTTTCCCTCCTTGAAGATGACACCACTTACTGAAAAGCATGTGACTTCAGGAGAAGTCTTTTATTTAAACTTGACTGGTGAGTTTTATGTGAAGGTCTAGTAGCACATGTACAATAGAGGCAAATGTATTGGGTGTGTTTTTTTTAATAATTAATTATGATGATTTATTTCATCAACTAAAAATACAGTTCAGTGTTCTTTAAAAGGATTTGGTTCCTTTGCTTTCTGTTCTTTTAAAAGAATAAAATAAAGGTCATTGTAAGATGCCTTTATGTGTGTTATAGTAACACACTGCACTATCAGTTGGAAATCAGAAATAAAGTGGTTTGAATGTTTAAAATTAAATGGAAACATAGGAGTGAAACTGGATGGAAAAAAGGATTGATGACTAATGGAAGGATGATTAAAAACAGAGTGATGTAAGAAAGGGACAGAAAATTATGAGAGACTCAGAGGGAAGTAGAGGATATGTGGCGTGTAGAACTAAAACCCCACAATCCGGCTGAGCGAGAACAGACGAGAGTTTCCTAACACCGGTGCGAGTTCTGACACGATGCTGACCGTGACACAGAGTCCGGGATGGGATCGCAGAACAGGGAGTGAGACTAGACCCAGAAAAACGGGATTCCGCCCTCGCGGAGCAACATACCTCTCCAAGAGTTTCCCACGAGAAAAACCTCCGGCGTTTCTCGGTCCAGGGAGAAGCAAAATAAAATCAGCAAAGGCAGGAGAGACGAGGAGATAAATATAAAGATATATGGAGCAGCATGGGGAAACTGGGGGCATATTTCAGTGTATTGCAGGTGGGATTAAATGTGAGCTTCATGAGAAAAAATGCTAGATAGGCATCAGCTGGCCATCTCTGGACCACAAGATTCTCATAACTGTTCAGGTTTTCAGCCTGGAGACAGGAGTTTAATGCCTACGTAGTTTTATCAAGATGTCAGTGTGAGAAGAATAATGTATTAGGTTAAATACTCCTTGCAGCTGTTTGCCATGTGGACAAACACATACACTACAGACACACTTGTAGAATATGCCAGGGTGTGGTTCATGTCATGCCTCCTTTGCCCCTGCCATTGGCATCTCATGTGACCCACTAACGATGACGTGACTTTTTATTCCTTTCTGCCCTCTTTTTCCCTTCTTCTTTCCAACTCCTCCATCCACCACTTGCTATCTTTGTTGGGAGGATAAGTCATAGCTGTCAAACCTGTTCTTTCTCTTCATTTATCAGCTGGATCTTCGAGGGATTTCTTTTCTTCACCACCTCTTCCTGCTCTTTTAAGGAACACAGCAGGGGAATTATTATGAGCCAAAAGCAAGGAGCTTTGGCCTCCTTGTGGAGCGAGCAACTGAAACAAGAACTTTACAACTTTACATCTGGAGACAACAAGACTTTATTCTCTCTTCAGTTTTTTGCTACATGTGTCTCTGACTTTAAGTAATTGATTTAAAAAGTATTGAAGTGTAACATTGCTACTGTGGTGGAAAAAATATCAGGGTCCTTTACTTACTACTAGTAAAAGTACAAATACAACAATCTAACAATACACCATTAAGTAAAAGTTCTACATTCAATTGGATACTTAAGTAAAAGTAGGCTGAATAAGTATTATTAGCAAACTTAAAGTATTAAAAGTAAGAGGTGGAAGGATCATTGAGATATTTTACTCAATTAAAGTACTTACACTACAATATAACAATACTTCATTACACAAAAAGGTAAAGGTAAAAGTAAAAGTATTTTGAGCAAAATGTACTCAAAGTGTCAAAAGTTAAATTACAGAATGGTCCATTTTACATAGTTATAGTTGTCATATTTATTGTTGAAAGATTATTACTGATTATCAATATGGAGTCTTTTATTTACTTTTGGTACTGTAATAATGCATCACATCTTAGACAAAGTTGTCAAATAAATGTAGTGTAGTGGAAAGCGTAAAAAAATATTTCCCTTCAAATGCAGTGGAGTAGCATAAAATGGAAATATTCAGACAAAGAACTTCAAAATTGTAGTTAAGCACATTAGTGGAGTAAATGTAGTTAGTTACATTTCAACACTGTAAAATGGCCCCGGTGACTGATATATTATTATATGTTTTTTAATATTTGATTGTTAATACTCTATACTTATACTTGGTTGAATAACATTTTACTGTTGGTAGATGGAGGTAATTTTGACCAACAGATAGGTAGTTTAGGCCAATGGTTCCCAATCTACACAAATGTGTATACATTTTTGGGTTTTTTTGGGGTGTGTTTGCTTTTTTGTGAAATATTGGATAATCTGAACTCTCTGTGTCTCAAAAAAATTTTTAATTAAACGTTCTGATGGGAAATGTCTCATAGACATACAGAACAAGGGGGCCCTAACCAGAAGCTGCTTTTTTGTAACAGGTCACAAGTCAAAATGGTTGGAGAGCGCTGGTTTAAGCTTTAAAAAATGCATAGTATTTTATAAACTTATTTTGTTCTTTTTATATAGAACTCTGAAAAGTAGTTAGTAACTACAGCTGCCACATTCATCTTGTGGGGTAAAAAGTACAATGTTCCCCTCTGACATGTAATGGAGTAGAACTATAAAGTAGCACAAAATGGAAATGTTCAAGTAAAGTAGCTGATAATTGTACTTAAATACAGTACGTAATTACATAAATGTTTTTAAGTATTGTCATGATTGTTGTGACTAACTAACTACTAACTATGACTGTGACCGTAAGACTATCACATTTTATTTACTTATTCACTGTAGTGAAAAAATGTGTTTGAGCAAGAACACATTTTCCTTCATAGCACCGATTCACTCTTTGCATCTTATTTGCATAGTTTTGCATTCTACTGTGTTGCTTGCCAGCTTATCCATTCTGCTGTACATTTGTAAAATAGTGTGTGTTTCTTATGTGTGCCTAAACCTCTACATTATTATAAAGTAAATCCCAAACTGAGATTTTTATCTGGTGTTAGCTTCTTCTCCATTGGTTTGGCAGGATGAAGGTTATGGTAAAGTTCCCACTATGGGTACTTTGCAGACCTGAGGCTTGCGGCAAAGGATCTGTGCTGCTGTTTTTTTGTTTTCTTTTTGCTGCTTCATCTCATGTGCAAACACAAGCAAAAGAAGGTTTTGGGTGTTTGCACAGCTACAGCCTCAGTACATCCTGTTCCAGAGAACCCCTCCACACACACATCCACCCGTACCACAGCATTTAAAGTAAGTTCCCCTTAATGGCAAGGACAAAACCATACTTTTACATAGTGTTTCTATGGTGCCATATTAATATTGTTTCAAGTGCCAGCTCCTGCACGGGGCTTTTTAACTCTGAGGTACCAGAAAAAAGCCAGTTTGATTTGTGCTGTAGGGGTTTGGATGTTATTTTTAGGGATGAAGAAACCGGTTCAATTTGAATAACTGCATTTTATAAATGGGCTTCAGATATGAAGCACCAGTCTGTACTCGGTATGACTGTAGGAGGACAAAAATATCACCAGCAGTCTATTGTTCACTGTCCAATTTTAGCATTAACTCTTCAATCTCTTCCCTGTCCACTGCCTCTGACCTGATACGGGGCATACGCAGTCTCTCTTTCTGCCAATAAAAACAACATGTCTTCCTTAGATATTCTCTAGTCAAAATGCTGTACTATCGTCACATTACAAAATCAGTAGAATACAAATGCTCCAAAGACTGGGCCCAGTGACTCAGTCCAAAGATGATATGTTTTGCACTCTTTTGCATGTGTAGCAATGAAACTGGCAACAGACTTGACTCTCAACCACTAGAAGACGTTGGTCCCTTTCAGACATGCACTTGATAAATAATAATTATTGATAATTTCCCCCCTATTTAAATTTGAATTCATGCCAACTGCATTGATGACAGCGGAATTTACTTATCAATAGTGAAATTGATGATGGTCATTAATTAACGCATCATTACTGAGTTTTTCACCAGCAAGGACCACACAATCAACAGGTATGATTAAATGATTTATTGATGATCTAAACAGAAAGATGTACGAGAGTTGCGGTTGCCGGAAAGACATTCGAAAGCGTTGTTGGGAAGCTACGATAGGGAAATCCGCCGTAGCACCCGAGCACGACGGTGATGCCACAAGTCCCTCTTGCATGCTCGGTGCCAAATGTGAAGCACTGTGGCTATAATATTACTGTCATGTCTCAATAAAGCCATTAAAGACATTTATGAAGTATGCCTAAAACCCAATACTTTAACAGACTGATGAAGCCAGCAAAGTTACATATTCCATGTCTGAAAAGGACGTTTGAGTGGTTGTAGTAGTAGCTTTTTAAATGCAAGGGAACAGTTTTTAAGCTCTAAGCTCCTGTGAAGCACAGCAAAGAGAAGCGTGTTAGATGAATTGCGAGAACGAGATCAAAGGTGTAACATACATTTTCAGAACAGCAATTCCTATTACATAAAAGAAATAAGAAAGGAACAAGACACGACTGTTTAGGTAATGTGCAGGTTTCTAATGAGAATGTCAAGGTCAAGAAACCCTGACTTTTAATGTGATTCTTTTTATGTTAACAGGCATTTAAACAGAATAATATCCAACTTAACCATGTGTGTTCAAGGATGTAGGATCTTTTACCACAATTATACCTGCTACAATAACTCCCTGGTGACACAACCCTATCATGTTTCTGATGAAACATATGCTAAGTGCTGGTTCAACATGTGAACCGTGTGTGTTTAAGTCATCACGGGCTGATGCACATGTTCAAACTTGTCCAAGACTCACATAAAAGGTGACACCTTGTTGAGTGTGTTTCTGTGTATTGCAGAGGAACAGGTACAGAGAGAGATGAAGAGAAGGAGGTGCTCATCCTCCTGAATGAGCACTTACTCATGTTACTGTACCTTTGGTTTCATTTATGATGTTTTGCCCTTATGCTTCTTTTTTTTCCACCCAGGCCTCCTTCCATTTAGGTACCTGTTAATCTTGCAGAACAGCCTCAGTGCCATCAATCACACCTTGTGATCATCTTGGCATGTACTGCGAGCCCCAAACGCATCTTCAACTTCACAGCTTGCACACACACCTACACACGCACACACACATCCTGTACTTGCAGAGGTGTGTAGAGAAGAGCATCAGGGGCCCTGTAGCAGTGACAAATACACATACCATTTCCAAGTGTCCTACGCAACATGCCCACACACTTTTTGTATGTGTAATGTGTGTGTGTGTGTGTGTGTGTTATCAAGACCCTGTGTTTCCTGTTTTGCAATTCTCACCATGCCCTCCCAGAAAACGTCTGCCTCTGGCTGATTCAGGAACAGCCTGTTTTCTGCCACCCTAAGAGTGGGCATTCAACATTGAGACATATGTATGTATGTGGCCTCTTAGAGAAGCCTAGCACAAATGTTGGCCATTTGTTTTAAACATCTTTCATGTCATATAGATTTCATAAAATGCTTTAGGTGACTGCCTTTCATTAGGCAATAAAAAGGGTTCTTAAGATCTGAATCCATTCAAATGATCATTTAGAGCCTGAGTTATGGCTAAAATAAATAGAAAGTTGAGGATAAAGATGTGTTAAGGTTGAAATAGATTCAAGTTTTGGAGCACCACTCTGTT
Organism: Micropterus dolomieu; assembly: GCF_021292245.1. Taxonomy (NCBI): domain Eukaryota; kingdom Metazoa; phylum Chordata; class Actinopteri; order Centrarchiformes; family Centrarchidae; genus Micropterus; species Micropterus dolomieu. The sequence goes on from NC_060159.1 coordinate 12,993,435, forward strand.
TAATTACTTCCAAGCTTTCCCTTCTCATATGGCACATTTGGAGTTTAGAATGATAACAGTGGTTGATTTACCACACAAAATGTTTGGTCTTTTTTTTTATTTCAGACAGAGGTATACATAAACAGGCTTCTCATCTAGCTAGCTGGCAACCATTGTTTTTTGGTGGCTGAATTCATTTTTTTAAAGTTTCCAGCTGACTCATTTTAAAACGAAAACCCTTTAACAGGGGTCTTAAATGTGCACTTGATGGCTATCTACACAGTAAAAGAATGAGGCTAAAGTCCCAGGCAAAAAGTCAGCATCCTCATCAGCTGATGATCCATGTAGAAGACAGAAACACCATTGTATTGTAGTGTAAAACTAGTTAGGGTTGGTATGTAAATATAATAAGAAACAGTATGTCTTCACTTATACAAGAGAAAAAGCTTATAGGACGAGGACTAACCAATGTGTTTGGCTAACGTAATGCTATCTCTGGTAAAGCTGCTGGAGTTGCTGGAGTTGAAATTTCATCAAATCAAATAAAGAGACAGACAGAGCTGCAAACGTTAGCTTAACTCCTGATAGTACGCTTCCAAACAGTAGGGCAATACAACACTGGGGATATGCTAGTGGTGAACTTGGCTTTTAAAAATTTTTTTTTACGTGAGCTGTAACCTCAAAAAGAGAATGTTGCTAGCTAGCTATAGCTATATATTCATTGCTGTACTTTGTGCAGCCAACGTAATATTGCGGAGAAACTAGCCAACAAAAAATATCCCACCCCATTCCTTCAGGCCTCCCTCCAAAGCCACACACATTTTCATGTGCAATGAGTGCACGGGCAGAGTGTGCGCAGTTTGGTAGTAAGACAAGTAGGTAGGCAGGTAGGTAGTGCTGCCTGCGACAGCCACAGAAAACAGATTTTTCCTTTTTTGTGTCCAAGCATTTGATTTATTGTTTGCCACCGGGATGGAAAGAGAATTTCAACAAATACAACAGAAAATGCATTTAAAATAAATTTCCTACCCTAGTTTTAAAGAAAAAAAATGTGGACAGCTCATTATTATATGCCGTAAATTGGCAGAAATACAAAAAATGTAAATACATTTGACATAGTGTGGGTGATAGGAGTGGCTATCTTTATGTTGCAGGTGAGACATCCAGTCTAAATAAATTGTAACATCATCCTGGGTGATTAAATTGCATGATACCAGGATGCACCTGTGCGCGCGTGTGTGTGGGAGTGCGTGTGTGTTTGCATATGAAAACTCCTCCTCGCCCTGCAATTATCTGTCCAGAGGGCTGTGTACCTGTACTTTACAACTCACCTGACTAACATGCCAACAATAACACTTGAGAAAACTGAGTCAGGCCAAATACCTCTACGTGGTGCTACTGTTACATGGTGGGGGGTTTTCCTGTCCATGATTATTGCATTTTGTGTATTATAATGAATAATTGATTTATCTAAGGCCATGCCCATTGAGGTGCTTTCCCCTGGAGGCAGGTGTGTGCCTGTTTGCATATGTGTGAGATCGACACTGCAGCCGGGAGTTCCCCCAAGTTAAGTAATTCACAACTTTCACTTATCAATACCGCACAATGATCGATGTCTAAATGACAGTCAGATTCATATTCTTCATACAGTCAAACAAGCAAGTCAAGGATTCCCAATCTAATAACAATGCTACCTCTAAATTAACATTGCCTTTATACATAATAGCAGGGCACGTCCAGCACAGGACCTCTAGGTGTGGCCATGGTTTGTGCTGTGTATACGTTTGATTGGAGTCAATTGTGGTCAGGAAAGGTACCTACTGTGGTCAGACACTGTATGTGTGTGTGCGTGCGTGTGTGTGTGTGAGTGAGAGTGAGTGTGCACGTGTTATGTGGTTTGCGCTCAGGATGGGTGGAGCTGGGTAGGGCTTTTTGCTCCTATCATAACCACAAAAGAATAGGGCCTCTTTACTGAGAAATTAAAGTGATAAAGGTCACAGCAGCAAAGTCACAAAAAGTGCTGGCCATATGCATTGTCTGTAGACTGAAAGCAGAAAGAAATAGAGGGGAATCCAGAGTATGTTGTAGCCGTGGGTGTGAAGGCCTCAGGTGTCTGACCAAGTCTGTTTATATCACACACTGCTGCACTCTTTAGGGTACATCCTAGAGGAAGTTTGTTCCAGCAAATACAATGTTTCAGCAGAACAGGTGGAGAGAGAGCAACCACCCATTTCATACATTTGGGGCTATCTTACCACACACACACACACACACACACACACACACACACACACACACGATGTTGTTGACAGAAGGAAATCCCAGCATCTTCTTCATGTTCTGTTGGTCAGCAATCAACAAAACTGCACATCACAG
>NC_060159.1:12995889-13008495 GCF_021292245.1 Micropterus dolomieu
TGTTTGTGTGTGTGTGGGGGGGGGAGGAGTAAATGGTAGTAGAGGGGCATGAGAAAAGAGGAAGGAATGAGCAATAACAGGGAGGAGAGGGAGAAGTAAAGGGGTACAGAGTAAGAAAAAGAAGGTAAAAGATCAAGGGTATACGAGGGATAGAATAGATATGATATGGCAACAAAAGGGAGAAAATGACAATACAAAACTTGTTAGTTACTCAGAATCATCACAGAATCTTACGCACTGTGTCATTGAGTGCTTCTCCTCTCCTCTCCTCCCTCCTTCCTTCTTTTGTTATCTTTCAACTTGTAGAGGTGATTGAGAACACCTGGTGGTGAGCAGTGAGGGAGTTTCCAGAGGAACGTTAGCCACTCTGCTAATCATTACAGTGGCATCTGGGTGGAAATATAACTCCTTTGGACTAGTCCAAATAAATACTTCACGTGTTTTAAGAGACCAAGCATGTTACTTGTTGAGTAACGGTATCTTTTTGGGAAACTAAAAATGTGCAACAGCAGCCAGGGAGTTGCTACAGAATAGTTGCTTTAATCACACAGGAACATAAGTAATTGTTGTTTTGTTTTTTTTTGCCTGTTTCCTGTGAGGAGTAGTAGTAGTAGTAGTAGTAGTAGTAGTATCTACTAAATCCAAATTACCAAATGCTGCCCAGACCCAATAGTGTTAAAAGTAAATACTGATGGCTCTCTAAGACATCTTTGTGTAGACATCATGAAGTTAATTTGATCAAAGAGCATTGCTGTGAAGGTTCTAACATAATATATGCAAAGACAAATGTGGCTTCATCATTGATATCCAGTATTTTCTGTTACCCATGATGTCCTGTGTGCATTTTAAAGTTTCCATTAAAGTCCTAGAAGGTTGTTTTCTTACCCTCTGGTCCTCCTCTTTGGTCCATGGCCCTTTGATGAGTTCTGGGTTGAGAACCTTCTGCCACCTGTGCTGGCACTGCACATCTGTACGATTCTGGTAGGCCAGAGAGCAAGGGGATTAGTAATCATCCTGTAACTATGGGAGGTTACATGCATATAAATCAGCAGATCTAAGTTACATAGATGGACCTTAAGACTCATTCGGAAATAACAGAAATGAAACACAACTTTGCCACAACACTATGTTGTCAAATGCTGCTTATGTTTATTTCTGTGTGCCTGCATGCATTGGTGCATGTATGTACGCACTACTACTTACAGTTAATAAGCTTGCAATGAGTTTCCAGTCTTCTGATCCATGAAGCTCGACAAGTTTCTTCAGCTTCTCATCCTGAAAACAGACAATACATTTTGCAGATTGTCAGACATATATATATATATATATATGCCACTGCAATGAATGCCACCACCGACAATATAAAATGAACATAATTGAATGTGGTTAGACTAGACAATAAAAAGACAGGTTCCCAAGTTACTGGGGAAGTGATTTTGCCTTAGGCAACTTCTGTGTAACATGTAAGCTGTGTCAAATATTTTGTATCGAACAACAGGTTTCTAGGTTTTTAGATAGGTGACTATGTGTACCTCTTCTCGTGTCCAGCGTGTTTTGCCGAGGTGTCGTTTCCCTGCCTTGGCCAGTGTTCCATCATAATCATGTTCATACATCTCAGTCTCCTCCTCATCCTCCTCACTACTGTAAACACTGCATACATACACACACACACAGGGAGAGAGGGAGAAAAAGAGACATTTAAAGTGGAGGCTGTGTGAATAGTAAAAGATAATAGAAGTTAAATAATAACACAATAAGTACCTGTCTATTTCCAAACTACTCCCTAATCGTCTCTTTACACAGTGAATAAAGAACTCAGCCCACTCTTTAACTCATCAAGTGTCAACACAGACAGAACCAGTCATTCTTGAAGGTTTGGGTGCAGGCCTTTAGCCAAGACACCCACAAGGGGAGAGACAGAGAGAGAAAGAGAGAGCGAGAGAGAGCGAGAGAGAGAGAGAGAGAGAGAGAGAGAGAAAGAGAGAGGGAGGGGGCAGCAAGGGGGAGGGAGGGAATGGATGAACAGGTTCCAGTGTTTTTGGTTTCCACAGATACTGGGATTGGCACATGCGATCATGATTTTTGTGACCCTGGCATGTTCAGGCCTGCATTGACATTGTACAGCACAGCCATGCATGCATGCCTACACACACACACACACACACACACACAAACCACACACACCACACACATGCTTACACCAAGTGGATGGTTAACCAATCAGAATCTTGAGCATGGACAACGTGGAAGCTGGTAGGGTACTTTGGTGTCACACAGCAACAGGTGAACAGAAACCCACTGAGAGGTGTGTGTGTGCTGTGTGTGTGAGTGTGCACACCCGCCTGTACAAGAAGATATTTATGGTGGATTAAGTTCCTTTTTTTTTGTCCAAAATGCATGACTACCAGATTAATAGAAATGGATTTAGAGCAGTCATTTTATGTTTTAAGTAAATCAACATAAAATGCTGTGACATAGGAGTTTGTTTAACAATCAAAACATGCTCATACTTTCAGAAACGAAATGACACAGAATTTGCTTGCACAAAGAAGCAAACAAAACACAATTAATACAACATACTCTACTCATGCTGAGAATGATGAATCAACTGAAAACTGCATCAAGAAAATACTGATCATTGATCTTATCTCAGACAGCACCCTGGTTTTGCGTTGGGTGCACTTTCTCCAGGTTATCTCTAAAACTATGAGCATAAACTAATATCCCGCACTGAAACTACAAGTGGTAAAACTAGAGCAACAAAGATGTCACGCAAGCTAAATATAAAAAAATCAGCCTGATGCATTTCAGAGAAAGCTGGTCCCGATCGATGACCATCAGCATAGTGTACAAAATTCTAGGCTGGTGAGAGTGAGTGAAGCTTCAATTTGTGGCGATTCGTATATCAAAACAAGGGAAATACAAAAAAATACAGCCTCTCCTCGAGACAGGGGCTCATAGAGTACGCCGTGAAAGAGCAGTTTCCAAAATAACAGTGAGCGCCCCTCGCTTTCAGAGATGCTGCGGCAATCAGCACGCAAGTTTCATCAAGGCGTGTTTAAAATGATCTTTAAGCTAAACCGTAGCCTAGTATAAGATCCACTCTGAAAGTTAAAAGACAACAACGTGAAAATGACAATACATGTGTCTGTGTGGCTGGCTGGGGTGACGGTCACCGGAAAATCCGAGCGCAATAGCCTACAGTTTAAATATTATCAAAACCTTCATAAACTCATGTTAGGACATGAAATAGCTTGTTGCAATACATTCAAGTCTCTGAGTGCGTGGTTTAGACATAGATAGATAGAAGCCGTGCTGCATTGTTTGAGTTTGTATTCATTATAGTCTCCTGTTAAAACCATTATAGTCTCCTGTTAAAACCAATGTCCACGCTCCGTCTTCTGCACGCGCCTGTCCGCCCGCCTAATGTTATTAATGCGTGCGTGTATCTATGTGAGAGAGAGAGAGACAGTGTGTGTGTGTGTGTGTGTGTGTGTGTGTGTGTGTGTGTGTGTGTGTGTGCGTGCGTGCGTGCGTGCGTAAGACAGAGAGAGAGACAGAGAGAGAGAAACCCTTTCTCGCTCCCACCACTGACAGCAGCGCGAGGAGCGCACATGCCAGATGACCACCGCCACCTGTCATGGGCGCGCGAGCGAAAACACCCACACCACTACTCAACGGCCAAGAAAACAAAACGATTCACAAACACAAAAAGAGCTTAAAAATTAAGCGCTAATAAACAAACCCAACGAACTCTGTCAACAAGATGCACTCCAAACCCCTCAGCTCTCCCGACAGAAACGATGCCCAGCGTAAGAAGAAAACAGTAACGTTAACTACGTAAGATATAACACGCACGTAAGTTAGAGGAAAAAAGAAAGTTAAAGTGAATGTAAGAGTAATTTGTCTGTTTGAGCTTACCTGTTTCTTGGCCGCCGAGCCATGTAAATATCTGTAGAGCGGCTCACAGGTTGCGCTAAGCATGTACTTTCGCTATCTGCGCTGGGTTTGTTCTCCAGTCGGGGAGGCAGGTTGACATTAATTTAAACTGCAGCAGCCTCTCCACCGCTCCTCCCCTCCTTCGCATCCCGGTAAATTTGGCGCTCCACAGCGTGTGCGGCCGAGTGCGCATGTCCCAAAAGACCACTTCAAAGCCGTCCGAAGATTTCCATTTACGGGTTGAACGAACATTGGAAAAGTCATGTTTTGGTTCATATCCAAAGCGATTAAAATTAAATGAAATATTTAATGTGTTAATAGAAACAAATATTAAAGTATCTTAATCTTAATCTTTAATTTATTTGCTAAGAAACATCCTATAAGCTTAGCAAGATCCACACCATAACAATTGGATGATAATACAAATACCCTGAAAAAACAAATGGGTAAATTGAGTGTTGGTGGGACAAATTTGGCGCCTCAATAGTTACACTGTAGCTACACGTCCAAAACACGGTAAATGGCCTCATAGATGTGTTCAAAATTTCGAAGCGTTCTTGAAGGCACCACATCATCTTGTAGACTTGCCAAAGGCGCGTTTTGCCTGGCCATCCGCGCTACACGCTTTTTGTCAACAATTTTCGTGAGTTACTTCTCCTCTGGTCAAAAGGAGAAGGAAACTCATGTGTCTGGGCTAAGTAAACACTTGCGGAATGGGTTTTGGCGTGCGAGGAAAGTGAAGTTGCAATGCTTTCTGTGCTCGGCTACCTGTTTGTGGAGTGCCTGCTGGGGTTAATCGTGGTTACAAGTAGCTACAGATGTTTCTCAGTGATAAAACATGCAACACCTTGGTCTAATCTTTTTCAGCTTTTGTGCTAGCCCAGATAAAGAAAGTTAAAGAAATGCAGTGGCACTTAAACATTTTGTGGGAATGTATTGCACATGACTCATAGGACAACTGCTTCATGACTGTCTTTATATTTTCAGCTTGCCTATTGAGTTTCTTAAGCGGCAGCTTGCTGATGATGTCTTTGCATTTGTTCAAAATAAACCACATTTAAATTAGGAACAAGTTGAGCCTGTTTTCAGCAACTCTCTCTCAATGATGAATAGCATAATGCTCCTTACTTAGCTCTATTGCATAACTTATGCATTAATCTGTTAAGGCCTCCATGTATTTTGATTATTTTGTTTTGGTTGAGTTCTTCATCCTCCCTGCTCCACTGTCCTCGCTCACCCATTCATTGCAGGGAGGGGGGTTAATGCTTTATTTGTATAAATGTGTCCTCTCATTGTATGAGTTCCTCCATACGCGACCGTATTGTCCTGGTCACTTATAATTACTATCACCCCAGACCAGCCTATTGTCCCAGGCCAGTCATCATAATAGTGGCCTGATAAAAGGCTATACACACACATGGTCATGAACTGCAAATTTCACTATTTTATTCAACAGCTTCAGCAGAGGGTTCACTGAAGTGAAGACAGAGAGAAATGTCAAGATTTACAGGATTGGAAGTGGGTTAAATGAAGGTCAGCATGAAACATATTTTTAAAACTTGTTATGTGCATTATTATTTATACAATCCAGTGATGAAAATGGATTTTTTGGTTCAGAAGATAGACATTTGTGTCATTAAAATATGTTGTTGTTAACATTTAGTGCCACTAGGCTACATCTAACTGCTGGCCTGTCAAATAAACTAGGCTAACACATGGTTGCCTGGTTGCAGTCACCTGTAGGCATCAAATCCTATACACACCTGTACACAAGCATTGTTCCAGTCACTTTTGCCTCAAGGAAGTGTTACTTCTAATCTATTCAAATCAAATTTGAATTATATTGTGCTAGATTCCAATGCAAGATGCCCCACATAGAAAGAAAAGTAGGTCAGTAAAAAAGATACAGGTCAAAATAATTAAATAACAAGTGTTAACAACTTTATTAACACAGTAAAAGAACCAGAAGAAATAACCCAAATCATTCTTCATAAAGAGTATAAGCAAATATTTAAATGTAATTCTGTCTACGTTTGCCTGATTTGTGTGTATGTTAAGTATATCTGTAAGTGTGTGTCTTTAGCTTTTTTCTGCACACACCCCCATTGTGTCTTTTCCCTCGAGGGTAATATTAAAAATTATATTTTGTTATCTGAAACCAAATTGAAGGAAGGGAGCCGGGGTATGCAAATTCTCCTATAGTACTTTGAGAAGGAAGCCTGACTCCCATTTACTCTTCAGCTGAGGACATTTGCATGGGCACGATTGGACAGGTTAAGGGCAGGTATTGTGATGGCTGGCCCCTTTGCAAAGCATTGTGTGCACAGGTTGGTTCATTTGAATGATTTTTAATGATGGCCCCTGGGCTTGAGATATCATCCCACGAGGCTTTAAAATCAAGTGTTGGGAAGGCCAAACATGTATAGTGTTAATTGTCTGTGTGTCTAAGGCCTGCACTGGGGAAGGGCTGATCCCAAGTCAAATAGGTAGTGAAAGAGATCCTGTATGATTATGTGGTTAAATAAACCTACATGTTGACTAATTGCTTAAAATTGGTAATAAATGTATATTAGCATGCATAGGATTTCTACATTATTATAGTGATTGTAATTGAAATCCACCAATCATTATTCAGGAACATTACTTTTTGTAAGTATGTTAATGAATACATACTGTGTGTAAATAGTGAATCAAAATTAAAAAAAGTATTACCTTTTAATTTCACAGTTTGCCAATTTAAGCACCTCACACCACCTGGTAAAGACTGCCAAGGGTGTAGGTTTTGCATTTTCCCTGGGGGGTGAGTTCCTGTGAAAAACTCTTCCAATGATACCTGGTGCCCTTGGCAAATTATGTAAAGCATTACCTCATCCCCACTGCCAACTTTTGTGACCGACTTCACCCCTCACCCACTTGTACATAGACTTTGTCTTCTACAATTACACCAGGATTAATTTTTTCAGATTTACATGCTGTTTTTGACAGATTTGCAATCCTTTGCTTTCACTTGATTCTAAACCATAGCCATCCGTTTGCTGACAACCATTTAGTGCATCTCCTAAATAACTGATTGTAATTCAATTACAGATGAAATATGATGGATGCAAACTATGCAGTTTATTAGCCATTAAATAATATAATGTCTACATCATTTAAACAAAGCACCCATCCACTGATCCGCTCATTCTTCCAGCAATCTGTCCATCCATCTGTGTAAATCCCTCTAATCAGCCCAACATTAATTCTCTCATAAATCCCTCTCCCCCCGCCACTGATTCATTGATCAGAATTTCCGTGAACTCTGTGGCCACATCAGATTTGACCAGATAGTGCTTAGAAGACGTTCAAAGGAAACAAATGTTCAGATCCTGTGCAGAGGTGTGAAAAATCACACCTCAGCCTTGTTGCACCACAAATGCCTATTTAATTCACTTCCCAATTTGCATATGTAAAGACAACAGGACTATTTAAAAAACAATAACAAACACACACAAACAAAAACAACAAACAACAAACAAGCATTTATTTGGCATCACACTGTACTAAATACTCAGAGTAAAGTTTTTGCTGTGTCTTGTTCACCATGTCTGTGTTTTTTGAACCGTAAATGGTTATGTCAAAGAAGCCCAATACAAGAGAAAAGCTGGATACACTATTTGAATTTTAATGTTGTTACTGTTTCATACACGACATTTCACTCAGGCAGTATGTTCCATTTCCATTACATATCAGGTGCTGTTTTCTGCTGTTGGTTTTTTGAATGTCCTAGAAACATTTTAGTGATGCAAAGGAAGAGTTCTCTCACTGTCACCTGTGTGACCCTGTAAAGTGAGCGTGTTTGTGTTTGTTTATTTGTATGTATGCATGTGTTCCATGTGTGCATGTGCAGTTGTTTATTTTGACAAGATGTGCAACTAAGACTTCAAAATGCAGGAAGTGGAATTTTAGAGGGGAAACCTCCACCCACTTAGAGACACATGCACGCGCGGACACATACGCTCACTCTTCACCTAAGGTAAAACGTTGTGCACAATAAATAAAAAACTCCTTCATTATCCCCTCTCGATATGAATGATGCCCCTTCGGTTCTTACTAACCTCTGCCAATTAAAGCTGCTCTTCGTCAAACTGCCAGTTGCAATATGAACCATTCATTGTGAGAAGGTCTTTACAATTACCTAAGCAGACGTCTTTCTTTATTCTGCTCTATTTTTAGATTGGGGAGACACGCCAAACCTCATATTTCATTTCACCATACAGATGTGCAAGTGTATTCTTCACCTGCATCACCGGTATCAGATTATTGTCTGACATTTTCTTCTTCTTCTCTTTCATTGGCACACAGGCTACCGTAGATGAGATCAGGACAACATAATGAATCAAAAACCACACATGCATACACCTGCACATATATTTGTGTGTGACTATAAAGCACATAGATATGCAAAGACCAAGTCACAGATAAACATGTGCACACAAACATGCACTCACAGGGGTAAAAAAATATCTTATTTTTTCCCTTTTGTGGTAGACAGGCTATAAGTTTCTTGTGGTACAAAGGTAGTAGGAAAAAATGATGTCATTCATTGGGTGCGTGTGCTTGTGTGAGTGTGGGCTCAGATGGGTTTGTCTCTAACCATGGGGCATAACCTTTGACAACAAATGGTTTAGACATTCACACCCCAAGATCATAGGTGGGATTGAAAGTACGTATACTTTGTGCAGGCAGATGCTCTCATGTTCTTTAAGTGCACTGCTCTTGACCTGTTACACTGAAATATTTTTCTCTAGGTTGCGCAGAGAGGAAAAAGCTCTTAACCACTTTGCCATTTTCATCTGTGATATTGTGCTTCCTCTTTCGCATTAATAAGATATCATGATATGAATTTCAAGTGTTTCCTCACTCATAAAACACAACAGTGTTTGGATATATGCAGGAGCATTCACTACCTATATCATCACCATAGTCATTATCTCCGTCATCATCATAAGAGTCACTGGGTTTTCCTAGAAAAGGACTAATGACAGCTTTAACCCTTTCACTGTTCTTTTAGTTCAGGGATGATAAGGATATGTACCTTTCCAGTATCCAGCGACTACTGAATTGTCCCTAGCAATAATTTTATCAAAACAATGAAATATAACCAGTGTTTTCTGTGTGTGTGTAGGCTTTTTGGAACACAAAAGGTTAATAGAACTTGTTCTCTGCTGCAGAAGGTGAACAACAGACTTACTGTATGTTTGTTTTCAGCCAGTGTCATTTTCAAAGAATTTCTTTGTAAACACAAATCTGTTGTTTTAAACAGAAAAATTCCTATTTAACAGTTGGTTCATGTAAGGCCAAACGTTAAATTAGATTGTTAAAATGTGAAAACATAATTTATATTTATACATCATTTCATACAAGGCAGGTTGAATAGGGAATTATTTTCTTTCTTGCAATTATTGCCAGCCTATATGGTTTTCCTTCAGAAAGTGATGAAGCTGTAGCACCCATAAGTTAACATCTATTGTCGTCTTAAGATGTTCAAATATGCTGTGAAGAAGGTAGATGGTATAATTATAGGTTTATTTGTCACATTGCAACAGGTTGTAAAGTGTCTAGCAGTCTAGTGGTGCGGCAGGAGAAACTTATAAGGTCTATATCTCCTCCCAGTTGGCAGCTGGGTGAACAGGCTGTGGTTGGGTACTGTCGTTTAGTAGCCTATATCCTTTGGTCCCTGCGCATCTTCTCTCTCTAAAACACCATTCCCTGCTCCTAGGAGGAAAAAACTTGCTACAAATTTACTCCTTTTTCTGTTAACCAGCCAAAAAAACAACTGTAGTGTTTTTTTTTAGATCCAAGTGAACATAATCATTAGATCTCCATTCTCTATACTTATCTTACATCTCTTCCTGCTAAGACCCCTTATTATTTATTATAAAATTATACGGAATTGTTTGAAGTTTACTTCCCTCCTATTTCGATAAACTTGTATCCGTTCAACTGCTCATAATCAGCTCTGCAGACAGCAACTGATTGAAAGTCAGTTTCTCTCCGTCAGACAGGGCGCATATTCTGAAGCTTGTTGGGGAAATCTGATCTCAGGCCACAATAAAGAGACTGCAACAGGAAGTCACGTCAGTCAAATAAAAAAAATTGTATGTGAAAATAAGTTTTTAAAATTTATTTAAGTGACTAGATTGTTGAACGTCAATTAAGAGACACAAACACGGCAAAATCACTCTTGTTTTTTAGTTAAACTATTCCCGAAGTTGCAGAAACAAATCTGACCTGCCTGCTGCTGTAATCTCACGCAGCAGCAGCAGCAGCAGCAGCAGCTAAGCAGCAATGGCAACCGGGCAGTAGGGCAGTAACACATGTCACAAGAGCCTGTGAGCCGAAAAACATTTACACTGGGGCCGAGAGAAGACACATAAGCAACATGTCTCGGCATAGAAATGTTCGAGGTTACAACTACGATGAAGGTAGATAACATTAACTACGCGCGGGTAACTGTTTAAGCGTCACGGCCAGGCCCGCTAAACTCGTTAGCGGCTAAGCTAAAGTTCATTGTTGATTGTAACGTTAGCTCTAGCGGCTAACGCTAGCTAGTTGGCAAGATAACGTTGTTGTCGTGTCACTTGGTACCTGGCACAAGATGAAATGCGCTATTCTACAAGTATCTACGTACATACCCAAACCTTCCGGCTAACGTTATAATTTTAAAAATCTATGTGATGTGTCTGTAACTACTAATGTAGGTAACGTTAATGTTTATGTTAACGAAAGTAGATGACAGCTACGTAAAGTTAGCTAGCTTGTTATCTTTGCCGTTTTATTTGCAAGAAATGACACAAAACTCTTAATTCATTGTTGAATGGTTGAATGGTTTATTAACATCCCATTACCGTATTCACTTGTTAAACCTCCCATTTTGTGAAATCTAATGGTAAGAAAGTTAACTTAATTAACGTAACGTTACAGAAAGTTACCTGGCTTCCAATATAAAGTTACAGTTTGTAATGCATTCTGTAAAGTTGCTGACAAGGCAAAGTGACAGCTCTAACAAAAGACTCTTTCTCTTTACTACATCTGCATTTCTACTCCTGAATGTGTGTGTAAAGCAGAGAAAGGCAAACCTTTTGAAGCTCAGTTACATTTTTTTCTAGACTTTGACGATGATGACATATATGGACAGTCTGTGGACGATGACTACTGCTGTATATCACCAGCAACAGGTTGGTATCAGTAAATGTTAATGGTATATCAGAAAGTGTGAATGTTTGCTGATTAATAGACAATTTTAATATACAAGAATTTTCTTTAACTTGTTTTTTTTCCAGTTAAAGAAAACAATCGCTACTTCCAAAACATGAATAATTTTTAAAAAGTTTATTTTAATTTTCAATAAAGGATTGATCTGATTAAAAGACCACATAAATTATACACCAGATACCTCAAGATCTTTTTGGTTTATACAGCGAATCAGTTCATCTACTCACGGCAAGAGAGGCAAGTGCCAAAGGAGGAGCCTTTAGAGGAAGAATATGAAGATGAGGTTGTACCCTTGTCCCCTACCATCAGCGACAACCTTGATCCTCTTGATCAAGGTAACAAAATGAAATCCATGCAACGGGAAGCCAGTGACAAATGACGGCGCTTCTGACTTACCTTTAATCTTTGTCTTTGAAAAATGTGCTAATTGCAGACAAAAGACCGTGTTAAATTAGTGATTTTATTTTCATTTTCTTGATTTATTGTTGTTCTTGTATTCTGAATCACAAATACAGTGTGTGTCTAACGTGTGTGTTGTGCTCTGTAGCCAAGCTGTATTCCTGTCTGGACCATATGCGGACTGTGCTGGGAGATGCAGTGCCAGACTCAGTGCTGACCCAGGCAGCCATAAAATGTGGATTCGACCCACAGAGGGCACTGGATGCAGTTTTGTCTGAAGACACTAAGACAGTCCCACTTGCCGGATGTACAAGTGAAGAGACGGCTTCGGTAGCAAGAGTTAGCTTGGAAAAAGCGCCGCTTCCACAAAGAACCAAACAAGAGGTCATTGCTGAGAAAGGTACGCCTGGACTGGATCAAATTTATTATAATTTTGTTGGTCAGGAATTGTCATCCTTGACTGGTCCACTGTAGTTACATATTAAGAGAATGGCTGATAGTGGCATTTGATAATTTAATTAATCTCTAGTTATTCGCAAAACAAAGCGCAGGATCTGAAACAGTTTTTATTTTGTTTTCAAAATTATTGATCTATTTCACTGTTCCTATTTCATAATAGGGTTGGGTGATATATTAAAAATTTCCACAGGTGTGGGTGTGCGGCTCTAGTCTGATTAAAAACAAACAAAATATACTCTCAGAATGTCAAGGGAAATATTCTTACACCTAGTTTCCTTATTAAACAGATGATTTCAAGTTTCTCTCTTTCACTGAACTAAGAAAAGCAAATTTTTTATGTTTATTTTGAATATATGTTAAAAGAAACAAGAGAATGCAATGAAATAAACAAATCAAAGTGATTAGAATAACACAATAATAAATAAATTAATAATAGTTACAGCCGAAGACTTTTTAAACTCTTGTCAATGGCCATTACATATTCGAAAAGGCGTGGGAAGAAGAAAAAATACTTATTCAACCCCCCCCCCCCCCCCCCCCCCCCCCCCCCCC
>NC_060159.1:13008515-13057127 GCF_021292245.1 Micropterus dolomieu
ATCACCCCCCCCCCCCCCCCCGTGTACACAAATCAAAAGCTTACAAATAATTGACCTGTGTTTCAGATATTTACACATGTACTTTGTTATACCCAAATGCAGTGGAAAATATACAGCAATAAATGTACAAAAATAAATAAATAAAAGGAAAGAATAAATTTCAGCAACTCAGAAAAAAACTGTAACTCGTGGTAAAACGTTTCATTCAAACTCGACCGAAACATACTATGGTTTGGTCTAAAGAAACCCTAAATTTATCCAGTTAGATGTGAGAGGTGTGGCTATAGACGCTGTTTTTCCCTGCTGGCTCCCTCTGCTGTTGCTAGTCTCTTTGTGCTAATGGTTTAGCTTGATGAACGAGACTCGCTGAGCAGAATATAAAAAAGAAAGTGAAAAGTTCACCGGTGTTGTGTACATGGAAGCTTCACAGCCAGGGGCATTTCATTGTTTATTTCAAAATTATGCAGATGTTTAAGAAATTGCCTTCTGTCTGTTCTTTTCCCTCTTGTTTATGGTATGACTCAACTGACTTCTGTTCTGTGGTCCTCCTTTCCCTCCTCTTTGACAACTGCACTTGGCTTTCGTAAGGTAAGGAGCCTGCTTGTCTGCTTCTCACACAGACGTTACATCCAAGGCACATAAACCCCACACTGATGAGTGCAAGCATACACCATCACATGTGCAAGCGAATGCACCAAACTTGCGTGACCTCTTATCGCAACATAAGGCTGAGCCAGTGGTTAGCAGCTCTGAAAATCAAAATTGTATTCGTCAAAACGTTGGTCCTGGCATTAGTGCGACCGGTCTGGCACAGCTCATGTCTGAGCATGAGCAGAAGGTGTCAGGAGTAGATGACACAGTGCGAGGTTTGGATGTTCCCTCATTAAGTGCTCTCACCATTGGACCTAATTCACCTCCGTCCATTATATCCAATCAGAATAGTCTTTCTTTGGGAACTTTGGCATCTTTAAACATGTCTTCAGCATCTCACAGCTCCGCTCCCTCCCTGCTTTCAGTTTCACTCAGTAGTCTTTCGCTAAACATCCCCAAGACAACAACTGCAAGCTCTTCTCTGGCTGCTCCTCCTGGGTTCGGGAGTCTAAGTTCTGTCCTCCAAGGCAATCAACACTCAGTGGGAGTTGGGACTGGAGGCAAAGCCACAACGGCTGATCCGAAGGGAAGTTTGTCATTGGCTGATTTAATCCAGGAGCATTCAAACCGCAGCCCAACAACTATCAGTAACTGCTTCCCTACTCCCCAAAGCAGCAAAACCTCTGTGAAGTGCCAGGGGATAGCTGCACCAGCACAAATACTCTCGTTGTCTGAGCTTGCTTCACAGCATCAAAACAGGAAAACACACGAACGACCAGAAAACACACTCCTCTTTTCTGAACGAGCTAAGATTATTCCTGCATGCTCCGGGACTGGGGCTGTCTCATTGTCTCAGCTTGCCCTGCAGCATCAAACCAACAGTTCCTTAACTTCCTTTGAACCCGTCAGCACTGAATCTCCAGCAGATGCTCTGAAACAACCACCTGGCATCTCTGAGCTGCCCGCTTTGTCACATTTGGCGTCTGAACACAAAAGCAAAACCTCAACCACCTCAAGTGGGTCACATTTCTCTGTAGCCTCGCTCCCTTCACCAGCAAAACCAGAGAGGGCTGGTGTGTTGGCAGAAAGTACTATAGAGGGTGCTACCAAGCACAAACTCTACCACAAACAATACCACCAAAACTCCAGGTCACCTAAGCTGAGGCAGACGATTGATTTGAGCGCACTCATCGCCCAGCCAGATGGAGCGGGCCCTCGTCACTTCGACCACGACCTCCCTTCACCGTCCTCCCAAGCTCCAGTTGTCTTGGGGCTGGACTCTTCTGTTTTTGCACAACCATCAGTATTTGCCATTACTTTGTCGATTCAGAGCCGCAGACAACCGAAGAGGAAGGGGAAAATAAGAGGGTTAAGGGCAGGTAGTGGTTACCAGGCCTTTCTCTGTAAATCGCAAGACAACATCAAAGAGCAGCAAACTCCACTCTCACCAATTATACCATTCCGCTTCAACACTCCGTCCCCCGACGACATCGTCCGTGCTAATCAGCAAAAAGCCTTCACCAGGTAGACAAGAGGAAATAAAAAGCACTTAATTCGGTTGCGACCAGGTTGGGGAGATCTTTGTTGCCCTTGCTCCACCAAGTGAACTAAAGTCAAAGAGATGCAGCACTCAGGGTCCTCAGTCTTTATGAACCTTTTTTAACTGTGTCCCACAATCAGTCATGTGGAGTACAGAAACGTTTTGGACCAACAGCATGACCGAATAACACACTCACTGCTGAACGCTGCTTAAAAACAGCTAAAAACAGTATTACTATAGCATTCATGTATTGCTTTATTTTATACAGGCAGACGATTCTTACGTTGCTACTACATGCAGAACAATGATGTTTAGGTCAAACAGGATCAAAGTCAGTCACACTGGCAGCTTGAAAATACTCGCAGCTATGTAAACGTTCAGTATTTTTAAGAACTTTTAGAGTACTTTTTTTCATCATTTACTGTAGTTAACATTTTTTCTACATTTTAAATTTGATTCTTATTTTTTGTATGCTAAGATGGCCATTGGCTTTTTAATTGACATGTTTGTATGAAAGTAAAGTAGTTTAATCTTAGCCAGGGAAAATTCAAAGTGTATCTCTTTTTGCATGGCCTCTTTTCTAGTTTCGAGCTGCATGAACCCTCAAAAGAGGAAAAAAGAGGTTGATTTTTTTGCAGGTGTGCTGCAGCTATTGGAATATGGATCAGTTAACCATTGTACTGGTTTACTGCTGCTTGTGTTTGAGATCATGGGGTAGACATTTTGGTTTAGAAGACACCTGGAGATTTTCCCATGAGGGAGAGAGAATGAACACACACACACACACACACACACACACACACACACACACACACACACACACACACACACACACACACGAGACAAATGAACACTTTTAATCTTTAATATTTGATAAGAGTTTACTATGAATGCAGGCACTGTGAATAAAGAGTGCAGAGAATGAGTACTTTCTTACAAGCTTTTAATATTACAATGTACAAATGAATTTGATTTACGCGGGGTGTGCCATCACACTCTGCTAGAGGTTAATTTGTCAATTTTGAAATAAAGATGACTGAGTATATGGACCCTGAATGCACCTGTGTCTGGACATTTTTCTCTGGTTGTGTGTGGGCGTGCTTTTTGTGAGTCTGAGTGTTAAAATACATCTTTTTAGGGTTGTTGTATTGAACTAATTCTCTGTTACCCTGTTAAAACAGTGCTCTTTTCCCTATTTGAAATCTGAATATGCATGTTTGTAGTTAAGTCTATGCTTAAGAACGAACTATTGGTATTAATGTAATAATATTCACACGTTGAATAGAGGCCATGTCCATTTTGTGAAGTGAAAAGTTTTAGAAAGAAAACCCCTGCATTATGAATCTGGTGCAGTGTGTGCATATTTTTTTTTTTTTTTTTTTTTTTTTTTCAGGTTAGCCCAAAGTTTCTTAATGCTGTTCCAATTTCTAGTGTGAGTCATTGGTATTGATTTGAAGAATCTTGCGCTTAAAGAAATGAATGACTTAAGATTGGATAAGGACTGCTTCAAGGGTTGGTAGATAACATCATGTACGAAGAACTGTGAGGAGACCTGTTGTATATGCGGTCTTGTTGACCCTAAAAATGGGGAATCTTCTTACTGTTGTCATCAGGCCCCTGGTCCATGTTGTAGGCATGAGACAGGGGAAGTTGATAAGGGCTGACGTCAAACTTTCCTTACGGTTTAATCTTTTTTTTTTTTGCAGTATCTCATTATTGTCCTAAAGGTGAGAACAGTCTTTGAGTGAAGAGGTAGGGTTTGGGCTAGATGTGTGTGAACAGTTTACAGGTACAGAAAATGGAGTAAATGGACCCTCGGGGGGTCAAACAGACTGGTGAGCCTGAAGGAAATGATAGACAATAAAGGGCAGATAGAGGTAATAGTCATGTCAAACATTGCAAGTCTAACAGGTTTCCCGGTGTCAGCTTAGTCCTGTGAGCATTATGATGTTTGGAAATAATTGGGCGTATTAGGGTTGTTGTGGTCTGTTTTGTAAGGGAAGATGTGATCGAAATGAGTGTTATTAACAACTGGGTTTGACCAGCAACAGTTTTGTCCTTTCCTCTTAAGGCGAGCCATTGTGTGGGTTATGGCAGGAAGCTGCACTCTTGGAGAAAATGTCACCTCAAGCACACACCGACTCAGCACAGCAGCCGATCATCTTACACTGTCTGTGTGTGTGTGTGTGTGTGTCTTTTACACCACCTACGTAGGAAAATCTGATCATGTCTCTCAACTTTCACAGCTTTGTCTAAAGCTTTGACAGATCAAATCATATTGTGTCTTTACAGGCGCTGCATTTCTGCAAGGCGGAGATGTTGCACAAACATAGTTCTGTTGTGATGTGGTGCCAACACTGGAAAATACCATTTTACTCACAACAAGTGGTCAAAAGAAAAGCGGGTGTACATGGACTTGCATGCCATCAGTACTGCTGCTTTGTTGTGGTGCAACATGTTAACAGGAAAAAAAGGCTTAGAGTGAAATGTGAGTCTTTACTTAAATGGAAAAAGCTGCACTTCTTACAAGAAATGCAAGCGTTTACTTCCACAGTGGCTATAGGCAAATAAAAAGTCCTAAAAGTCCTCATAAAGCAGTGATGTGACAGTTTGCAGTAGGCATGCCCGGCGGTTTCAGAGAGCTTTCTGGTTCATTTATCGTATGCATTTTGTGGTAGTGCTTGGATCAAAAACCCTCTGCTATGACAGCAATCATTTTATGTGCGAACGTATCAGTGGAGGTGCAGAAGCATCTTGTTTAGAGGGGTCATGATTCACCACATTGTAGAGTCTTCTTGAGTAACTATGGATGTTCTTAGGCATATTTGTACCGATCCATATACTAGAATTTACAGTTTTGCTGTTGCTTGCCAGATTTGGAAGCTAAGCATTTATGTGATTTTTTTTATCTTCAATTTTCACAAACATTCAGTACTTGATGCAGCCAGGATGACCAGTATGATCATGACTCAGGTCATTTCAATTTTGCACAACAGACAGGCAACACTGCTATTCATATCCAGCTGCTTGACTAACATGCAGAAAAGGAAAACAACTAAATTCACGGCATGGTCAGTTTGATTTGAGTGCCTAAAAGGAACCACATTGAATCAGAATCAGGTTTACTGCCAATTAGGTTTGCACATACAAGGAATTATCCTTGCTATATTGGTGCTTTACGAGATATGTAGAAAATATAAAGAAAGATGGTCCTCTACGCTCCACACATAGTATTTTTGGCTATCTTGCCTCTATTGAGTATTATAAGTCTTTCAGAGACGCAAACTGAAAATTACCTTCACATTATGATTACCATGCCGGTCTGTTACTATACAGACAGCTTTTCTTTGAGAGCTCAAGCATTAATGTTTATTATTGCATCTAGAAACTTCAGATGTGCTGTTTTGATGTTCGTCACTCAAAAAATTGGCCACCACTGGACTGGACTCTGTGACTAAGTTAAGCAGGAGAGCACAGAATGGAAAGTGAATGCACCACAGAGTGTCATTTAAAATAGTTTCTAGAATGTTAATAGGTCTGTTATTTTGTTAAACAATATAAATGCAACTGTGCGTTGACATTTTGGTTATCAAGCTGTTATGAAATCTGCCTGTAAACAGTAGTTGAGACTTCTCAGGTGGTTGGTATGATTCAAAGGTTGACTGTCTGCTGACTAGGTAGGTGTAGAAGACGAGGAGGTATCTTTTATATATGTGATACTGTGAAATGTTTGAGTGGTGGTACCGACTGTGTGTGTGACTCATCTTGAAAGTGGTCAAATGGGTCTCACTCAGAGCTCTTCCCTCAGCCAGCGGTCCCATTTCCTTTCATAGTCATTTCATTCATATTTTCATCGACTTTTCAAGTGTGAATGAAGTTTAGCTGTTAGTTTGGTTCCCTGGTATATACATTCATTTTGAACAGACGTAGGCTAACGTGTGCAAGTGAGGTTGTAATTCCAAACATACTGTGACTTCATTCCCTCTGGTGGAAATCAGCATATGTAGCCTAGACTGAAAGTTTAAATTGATCAAATATAACCCCCCCCCCCCAACACTTTCCCCCACGGTAGGATGCCTTTTTAAAGTTTTGAGTTGAACATAATTCTCATCTTTCACAGCCTTTAGCGGCCTCAAGTGGTGGGGAGCCTCCATTATCAAAATTATTTCCAGAATTCTCAGTTTTTTTTAAAGTTGTTTTTTTTATTTATACAGTTTAAAGTTACAGGGGCAGTGCACATTTAATAAACCGTAAGTGTGCCACTTTAGCGAGCTTGGCTAATGTTTGACTGTATTCCCCAGTCAGGTGTTTTTACTGTGTTGACCCTCAAAGCAGTTCATAAAATATTCTGCTATAACATCCTTGGGTACGTGTTTTGCTTTCCTGAAATTCAGAGGATGGCACGGTGTGTACTTGATGCTATCAGACATGGACAAAGAACATAGACATTATCAGTTAAAACACCTAATGCAGGGAATTCAGTATCAAGGTATAGCATCCTACTCCATCCTGCATCCTCTCTTTCTTTCTTTTTTTTTGGTCTTTTAGTCTGACTTGCGCAACTACCTTGCCCTGCAAGGTTGTCAGTGACCCCATCACCAACCCTTGTTATTTAACTTTTGCTTGCATACTCGTGTGTATTTGGATGGGGGTTGATATTTGCATATCCTGGGCGGACTCCTCTGATCCTGTGCTCAGTTGGGCCCTCAGGCCAAGGTGTACAGATGACTCACTTGCTCTTAGTCTGTAAGGGTCCCATATATTAGAGAAATCCTGGATGGGAGGACGCCAGCTGTTTACCTGCCAGTCCAAACAGTGTAAAGAGATCCTGCTCCAAGCCTGATTGCACTGTATAGTTGTTCTCAGGCTGCCTTCCTGTTAAGGCTGTCCTGAGGCCAACCCAAGAAAATGATCTGGCATGGCAGTTGTTTGCAAAGGTGTTACAGCCTTTTGACAGAGCAACTTGTCCGGTAGTTAACAAGGTGGTTGTTCATTGTTTAAGACCTTGGGAGTGTTATGTAGGGTGCGCCTGTCTGTTGAACCCCAGGTTAAAATATAGAGGTGAAGTACTGTGTAGGATGTGTAGGTTTTATGTTGTAGCTTATTTCATAAATGCAGTTTAAACAGGTGATCCTAATGCCCTTATTAGATTTAATATGATCTAATGAGATCATTTGTTTTACAGCTGATGTTCCTTGTAAGTGAATTGCAAGCTGGCAAGCTGTTGTCCTGTTTGACACAGGTGGTAGAAACCTCCATGTCACTGTATGGACAAGAAAAGCCCCCAGCTGCAGGAAGAACCTAAATTCCCCAGTGAGTACTTTTTCTCATGTTGCTGCCTACTGCACGACAGATCACACCGTGATGATGCAGACTTCAGCGATGACAGTGGTGTTAAACATCTAGAACTGTTTTTAGGTGCCTTTTCTGCATGGGCCCAACTATTACAAGTACGGGTCGTTGTCTGAACTCTCTGTCCTCATTTTTATGTGCAGCTAGCAGTTTTAATAAGCTATAACCTTTTCTTTTTAAAAATGAGAATATCTTCGAAGCAGCTTTGCCTCGGTTGTCCATGTTTTCCAACTTTTGAGCATGTAAATGCCATTACTTAAAAAAAAAAAAAAAAAAAAAAAAAAAAAAAAGCATCTTCAGGTGTGGTGAGCAGCCTCAGTTGTGTATCAGTGTTTCAGAATGAAAGGGGCTTTTTCTCTATTGCAGAGCGAGTCATTCAGAGAAAGCTTGGTTGGAGAAAGTCCATTAATAATTCTGTTGAATCACACCTCCTCTCCCCTCATTTTCCTTCAGGGTATTTTTTTTATGATGAATAAACTGTGTTTTTAAAAAACAAAAAGATTAATAAACTGAATGAAGCATTGCATGAAGGAGCGACATAAGGGATTAGTATGCTTGCTAAAATGCATGCTATAAGATGAAGACTGAACGGACAAGCATTAAAAGGGAACAAACCTCTGTATAGTATTTAGTTTTTTTGGCTGATGAAGGTCCTAGGACTAAAATGAAATAAAATCAGTGAGGACAGCGGGTGGGAGTTTGTCCTGTTTTGATACTAACCAAAAATATAATCTACAGAAATGACATTTTATGACCAACATCACTTTTCCAAGTTGTAAAAAATGGGAGATATGTATTTTGTGGAGGTCTTTATGCAAGTTTCCTTTAATCAGGGGTGTGTGTGTGCGCGCGCGCGCGCGAGAGAGAGAGAGAGAGAGAGAGAGAGAGAGAAAGTATACACACATTCACCTCCTGCCCTGTACTTTGCTGAGGTGACACATTTTCAAGAGATTCATTCTGTGAAATGCTGTGTCACACTGCTCTATTTACGTGGAGACAGGAGGCAACGGCCACTTCTGAAATTAACCCTCTCTGAGCCAGGATGTCACTGCCACACACATTCACACAAAGACACACACAGGGTGCAGTAGGCTTGGCTGTGCAGCCCAGTCTAAATGAATCACTAGCGGGTTGATATGACTGGGACTGGTGGCCATTTGGGACTGGGATGACAAAGCAATGACCTCAGCAAGTCTCGCTCCTGCAGAATATGAACTACCAGTCAGATAGGTGGAGGCTCAACTGATTGCATCATATGCTTACACTAGAGAATATATACTTTATATGCCAGGAAGACACACAGCTATGACCAGGACAGTAGCTGTAATTGTATGAATATCCTCTGGATCAACACCACAGTGGCTTTCATTGCTGAAGAAGCTATGTTGGTGTTTTATTACGTTACCGTGTATTTTATGTTACTATTTTGCACATGCATGTGTTGGAAATTAGTCATTTTGAAAAGGGAAAAACCCATTAAGACATTTCTGATGTTGTGGAGATGGATTATGCACTATTATCAACAACTCCATGTCTAGAGCTAGGAAAGCAGAAGAAGCAGAAACCAGAAGATGAAATCCCATGGGTAGACAAATGCTAAATCTTCGGCCAATACGCTGACTGTCAACTAACAGGTGACCTCTGAAAATGGGTGTGTAAATGTTTATATCGCCTTCATACAATAATCACGGGCTTTACTGAGGATCAATAAATGTATCTGGAAAATGTAGTGGGAGAAATTTTTCAGTTTCACCCTGGTTATGAGAGATGGTTTGTGGATGTTCTGATCTAATACAGATAAGCTGTACCCTTTTTTAAATAGAAAAAAAAATGCAATATGCTCCTCGTGTAGTAGGCGTTGGCCACAGTGAGTCATGATTACCTTTTTGTGAAAGTGTGCAATTTTGTTCCTCTGTTCCCTTTTAGCTAAAAGCAGAGATGTGTCTCACAATAAACTGGACTCTGAAGTGGTACCGAAAGTGGCCCGCATGACCGTCTCTGGCAAGAAGCAGACCATGGGCTTCGATGTTCCCAGGTATCTAACACACCTCTGTACACAAATACACATTGTTCTCATAAAACGGTACAAAAGAAATAACCTGTGATGAGATGCCCCCCTCTCTTTATATTGGAAATAATTGAATCTTTGGCAAAATAGTATTTTTATTTAAAATGACAGGTTAGTAGGAAGGACTATAAATTTAAATGAGCTGTTGATGAGCATTCCTGACACTTCAACCTGAGTGGGTGTTTATGAATACATCAGTGCTGCTAATGAATTTAGAAGCTGCATGCTGGCATCATTATCAGCAAAGAGAATCCACGTTTCAACTGGGTTAAAACGCATCCACATCTCTCTCCTCAGCATAGGGGAGAACGGCGTAGTCACTGCTTCAGTACGTCGAGGTGGCAGCCCTGAAAACACAGCCGCAGCCCCTACCTCAGATGCCATGTCCAAACGTCCCGAGACTCCATCCAAAGGGTCAAATGGAGAAGAGGCCCCCACAGTTCCCACACCAGGCCGCTCCTCTGGAAAGGCCCGGCAGGCAATCAATATCAAAGCTGAGCTGGAGAAGAGGCAGGGTGGCAAACCTCTGTTAAATTTGGTGGTTATAGGTAGGAAGGAAATATGCAAAACCACTCATAAACCACCACTAAAACCACTCATCACATAAACTGTTATTTCAGTTCATTGCACATTAAGGGATCAACACAATTACAAGGGTAAAGTTCTGCAAAACACAATTGAATGCAATTATGTCCACTTCCATCTTCATACAACAATTACATACTTGCATACTATCCTTCAGTGCACACATTGCTCTAACAGTTAAACACACAGAGGAAGTACTGCTTCATTTGTTAAGCAATATACAGTATTACTGTAACATTTTCAGACTAGTCATTAAAAAGCTGGATACTAAAGTGGGGGAAGATCAGCATTCGTTTTAGTCACAACATTTTTTATTGTTGGGGATTTTACACAATTAGAAATACAGTATCAAAATACCCACATGTTGCAACACACAGCGGTTGTTGGAAGAAAAGAAAAAAAAAACAGTTCCAGTTTTTTTCTGCCACATCCTTGAATTCGCAAATGTACACAGTATGTTCCTCATACACATGTCTGGCTTTTCTGTAACGCTGGGCAGTTGCTTTTAATTTTCAGTCTGCCTGTTTTGTGCACATTTTCTAAGTTAAATAGTCGTAAATGAGTCGACCTGCAGATCAGTGCAGTTGCTCATCATATTTTTTTCATTCTTAGTTTCACCAGAAAAAGTGACTTGGTAGTTTCAGAAGTGCAGATGATTCTAGTTTCTCACAGCCTGTGAAACCTTTCGTGTTACCACGGTCCCCTCCCTTCCCCCTCTCACTCACCATCCTTGTTCCCATTTCTGTCTGTCTCCCTCCTCTTGTGCAATGCCACATCTTTTTCTCCCACTTTGCCTTATCTTATCTTCTCTCTTTCCCCTGCATATCTTATCACTCTTGTTACATTCTTCCTGTCTTTCTGTCTATCCTCACCCTCCCCTCCATCCCTCCCTGGTGTCTTCTGTCACTCCCAGCCCCCCATGAGCCCCTTTTTTTCGGTTTCTGTTTCTTTTCTTTCTACATCCTTAACGCCTTGGCATCATTACGTTATTCTTCTCTGCAGGCCATGTGGATGCAGGTAAAAGCACACTGATGGGCCACCTTCTTTATCTGCTGGGCAATGTCAACAAGCGCACCATGCACAAATATGAGCAGGAATCAAAGAAGGCGGGAAAGGCCTCCTTCGCTTATGCTTGGGTCCTGGATGAAACTGGCGAGGAGAGGGACAGGTACATTTTGAGCGTGAAGCATCACACAAACATGAAATGTCTCTGTTGTCCCCCCCTTCATGTATGGGACAGGGGTCAGGTTTGGTAACAAATGTACATAGAAGGACCAGATCTTCCCTACACTAGTTTTGCTGATAAGTGTCATCACTGATAGTGCACCTTAGACATGTGAAATATGTTCCTGTTCCCCCCCCCTTCTGTTGTTGTTACCGGAGTGAAACGGAAGCGAAGTACGCCAGAAACAGAAAGTGACTCGGGCCGGCAATCCATATTCACTTATCAGTACCTTCTGAATCAAATGTGTAATGCTGACTGAGAGCCACGCCCCACTAGAAGACGTTGCTCTTTCGCTGAAATTGACTTTAGGCTTTAAATCTACCCTCCCTTATATGGCAGTCACACATAGTTTTGTACTTGTACATAAATTATTGTACACATTTGCAGATGCATTTTTTTGAACTCGGTCAAGTGGTTATAAAAAAGAAATCCTCTGATTTATTTGCTCCAGAGGTGTGACAATGGATGTGGGCATGACCAAATTTGAGACAAACTCTAAGGTGGTGACCCTGATGGATGCGCCAGGACACAAAGACTTCATCCCCAACATGATCACAGGAGCTGCACAGGTATACAGTGTAGAAGTGTTCAAGCAGTGAAGAAGGAGATATCTCCAGGTATTAAAGTATGTACCTCCTAATGTTGCTGTTACAGGTGTGAGGAACAGTCTGAGTGTGTATCTATGTTGAAAAGTACAATAATGGTGCAGGACCAGTTCAATCTGGTTTAAGTCAAAATATTCTTTTTGAAAACATTACGTTTTTAGTGAGCATTTTATTTTACTTTTTGTTCCCCAGGGTGGATGATCCCATGTGTTACAATAACACAAAACAGATGAACAGGATGCAGATGAATAGATTAAAAACATGTATGTTAAATACTGTTTAATGAAACACAATGTTTATAATGCTAGTGAAAGACTATTGGGGCAGTTCTTCCAATATTCCACAGCAAGTGTAGAGTACATGTATGGAAGAGGTGACTTATAAATATAATGTAGTATAGGAAAGGATGATATGGACAAAATCCAGCTTATGTTCTTGATGCACATTATTCTTGATCTTCACCTAAGATGTTCCTGCAGCCTTCCACCTGATCGCAAATAGGGAATTCTGTTTACTGAGATACATCATTTACATAGAAACGCACATGAAGAATCAATTGAAAAGCTGTTCATGGATAATATAAGCAGACTGGAATAACTGTATTTGGGTAATCCAGCTAATTAAATATGTGACATATCAAAGTACTGCAATACATTGATACAAAAATCCAATATTGCCATAAAGCAGTCCTGCTTGATTTACCACATGGCTTTGTAAAATCTCAGTTTATGTTTGAAAGAAAGTTCCTCTATCAGTGCACATTGTTATATTGTGCATCTCTGATAAATATTGATTGTATACAATTAGTACGAAAATATTAAGATTCTTCCAGTACCTCTGAAGTTAGGTATATTTGTGGCTTAACCATTTATGATGATCACGGTGAAAGCTTTTTCTCCTTTTTCCTTTGCAAACCTCCTCTTGATCAAAATGGTTTCTCTCCCTCCTTCAGTATGCCACACCTGTCAGCATGATTTGAAATAGCTTTCGTGGTTTTGGGTGTTGGTGTCGCATGGTGTTTTTGCAGGCATGGGTGTGCTTGTCTGTGTCTGTTTTGAGGCATTAATGTAATTTCTCTTTTTGCCAAATGACTGTCCTCACGTTCAGTCTCATCGTGTAGTGACTAAGGGGTTTCTGTTTTTACACAAATGAAGGTATCAGAAAGTCACATACTCAGACGCTCAAGATGATGTTTTCACAGCCTGAAATTATCTCCAGTATAGCATGCGTTAATTAATTTAGAACAAAAAATTGCAATATTTAACTGTACTGCCTATATGAAATATTTGACTGTTGTTTGCTTTCTAGTACTTAATACAAGTTAAAATATCCATAATTGAAGAGCAGCAAATGAGTTCATCTCTTGTCTCCATCTAGATTGTTGAGCACATGTACTGATGAAATTAATATTTTGTAGAGAAAGTCACTTGATTGTTCCAATAAACCTTTATTGGAACATCAGCAGTAAATTGTGAGCATCGTTAGTCTTGTATCACACTGGCTTTAAGCTCTAACTACAGTTTGTCTTTTTAGGTTATTTTACGTTCTGTATCAGCCTCTGTGCAGGACCTGAGCATAAGACATTAAGATATCTAATTTGATGGTTTGATAGGGCTGGAAAAGTATTTCTAACATTACAGACACTATTTTCAAGCCTCATTTTACATGTACATGTGTTTAAAACAGAATCCACCTGTTAAAATACCCGGTGAGTTGAGTTTTTGTTTGATTTTTGAAAGCACATGCTTCCGATGCCTCAGCAGAAACGGATGCACGTGGTTCTAATCTTTCCCCTCGGGTTCTCTCTCCCAGGCCGATGTGGCGGTGCTTGTGGTGGATGCCAGCCGAGGAGAATTTG
Organism: Micropterus dolomieu; assembly: GCF_021292245.1. Taxonomy (NCBI): domain Eukaryota; kingdom Metazoa; phylum Chordata; class Actinopteri; order Centrarchiformes; family Centrarchidae; genus Micropterus; species Micropterus dolomieu. Next base: position 13,022,340 of record NC_060159.1, read on the forward strand.
AGGCAGGCTTCGAGGCGGGCGGTCAGACCAGAGAGCATGCCCTGTTGGTGCGTTCGCTTGGTGTCACTCAGCTGGCTGTAGCTGTCAACAAGATGGACCAGGTCAGACCTGCTACACATTACTGACACAGGATGCACTAAAAGACTAAAATATGCTGGAGAATTAATTAAAATGGTGAAATAAAAAAATGATCTCCTTGAAATGATCCAAGTAATACTCACAAACACATTTTAGGAAAAAAGAAAAAACAGTTTAGCAAGCAGCAGAATTTTGTGTTGGCTGCTTTACACTTCACAGATGTTGGACTGCAATTAAAATGGACCTTTTTTAGTGGTTATTTCCAGACTTTAACACTTCTAAACGTTTCTGTCTGGAGAGACGAAGGCCTTGCGGAGCTTTGTGTGTGATTGATTGTATTTTCATGTTTTGTTTCCTATAATCACTGGCATGTTGTGTCATGTTGTGAATGTGGTAACATTTCCATTTCAAAGCCATGCTGAAGAGGAAACTTTCTGTGTATTTTTCCTTTTTGCTTTGTGTGTGTATATAAATCAGGTGAACTGGCAACAAGAGCGTTTCCAAGAAATAATTTCCAAACTGGGCCATTTTCTCAAGCAGGCCGGATTTAAGGTGAGTTTCCACTGATAACTTCTTGACATCTTGGGATTATCAAGTCTTTACTGGCAGCAGTATATTGACTGTCATTTTATATATTTGGCTAAGAAGAAGTATTTGCTGGTTTTCTTTGCGGTTGTTTGACCCGGTATTTTTGTCCAGGATTCTGATGTTTTTTACATCCCCACGAGCGGCCTGTCAGGAGAGAACCTCGTCACCAGAAGTTCAGTGTCGCAGCTTACCTCGTGGTTCTTTGGCCCCAGCCTGCTGGAGCAGATTGGTAATGCACCTTGGCAGGGTTCGATCTGCCCAAAGTGTTTACTTCCCTTTGACTCTTAGACATAGGTTTCTCTGAGGGAAAGTAAAAAAATATACAAGCTGCAGAGTGCATTTCTGCCCTTTTTTCCATCATGGGTCTCTTGCAACTGTGTGAACAAGCATGAATGTCATTTAAGTTTTTTTGTGCAAGGTGATTGCACTGCATTAAATGGCCGCCTGTAGTAATCCAGATTAGTAGCACATATTGAAAGCTTCTTGAATTTAAAAAAAAAAAAAAAGAAAAAAGCAAGTGATCACTTCAAGAGAGTTCCTGGAACACATTAAAAGCCAAAACAAATGCAGCCAACAGCTTTTTCCGTGTTTTTTTTTTTTTAAGTGGTACTGTAGGCATAAGTAGATTAAGTACATCTTAAGTCAACTAACCAAAATGTATTAGCCCCCCTACCCCTGTTTGAGAAATGAATCTAAAACCTTTGTAGTTTCTTCAGTCACAGAGAATCACAGTTGTGATCACCTTAAATTCATTCAGTTATGTGGTGGCAACTTTGCACTGTGAAAGTGTGCACCAGAAAATTAATAATTCACTTCTTTGCTGTCTTGCCTTTTTGTATGCTCAATTTGTTCCAATCAGATTGCATTTTTGTTTCAGAGCTGCTGCAGCCGTATATTGCTATAACTGTAGCGTAAGCAATATACTGAGCATACGATTGGAGAAGGTGGTTATGCTCCTGGAGTGGTTTGAGATGTTTTTACGAATGCTATTAATGCTAGCCACCGGGAAAGCCTACAGGGGGGCGGGTGAATGTATGTTACGTAGCGCACAAATTCTGAGTGGAATATTGCTTTAGAATTACTCACAGCAGTACCGAATGATTTGTGGATGAATAAGAGGGAAGTGATTTCTAGTTTCTTCACCGTTTTGTAACATTAAAGTGCTGATCAACCGAACTAATGGCCATTATTCATCCAGTACCAGAGAAAATTATTCATCTCCACTGGTCAGACATCCCAGTTTCTCATTGTTTTCTTCCTCTTTTTTTTATTTTTTATTTTGGTTTGTCTTTTCCCATCTCTGCTAAAGATGCCTTCAAAGCTCCTCAGAGGTCTGTAGACAAACCTTTCAGACTGTGCGTCTCAGATGTATTCAAAGGTAAAGTCACGACACATACATATTTTGAAACTGCATATTTTGTTCACATGACTTTTCATTTCTCTTTTTCTAAATGAAAAGACTGCTGATGTTGCATTTTCTCTTCACAGACCAGGGTTCAGGCTTCTGTGTTACTGGGAAAATAGAGGCTGGTTATATTCAGACAGGAGACAGAATACTGGCTATGCCCCCCAATGAAACGTGTACTGTCAAAGGTAAGCGCTGGTGTGTCTTTGCTGCCAGTCTAGCATTGTGTCCTACGGAATATTTTCTCTTGATAGATGGCACTAAGAAAAGACACAGAGATTCTCTTAAAAACCCTATTATAAAATGATCATGAGAGCAGTTTAAAAAGTCTCATCAAAGCTCCATTATTATTACACTATTGTTCTTGTTTCAGCATCCAGACAATACATTACTGTAACTTTACGGGGCAAGTCTTTTCAGCATGCAATAGCAACAATGAGTAGTATGCTCAAAAGAAGAGATTAACAAAAGGAAAATACACAATGCAAATTAATTCAAAATGTTGCCCTAAAGATGTCAGATCATACATTATTAGAAAGTTACTTTCTCTGGCAGAATTCTTGTTGAGTGAATAGAATGTCAGCTTCAAACACACCTGCAGGATCTGAGCCATAGACTATATCTGATCGCGCCTTTTTTGAATGTGGATGACTAGCGAGTGAGTGGTGATCAACACTGCCATCCTGTGGCAGTCGGGTGACAAAACACTAGTGTCTGTCTATTGCAGGTATTACTCTACATGACGAGGCTCTGGACTGGGCTGCAGCCGGAGACCATGTCAGCCTGACTGTCACCGGCATGGACATCATCAAGATCAAGTAAACAAAACTTTTGCGACTTATTATTTACTATAAGTACGGAGGTCTGTTTTGCTGTCACCGTCTTCACTGGTGATGTCTGTTGTATATGTTTGGATTGTGAACGTTCGGCTGTATTTAGCGATAACTGCTTCCTTCCAGTGTGGGCTGTGTGTTCTGTGAGCCTAAGGAGCCAATTCGAGTCTGTACTCGATTCAGAGCCCGAATCCTTCTCTTCAATATCGAGGTCCCCGTCACACAAGGCTTCCCAGTAAGGGCAAGCACATACACACTCACACATACACTTACTACCAAGTTGTTTTAAAATATTAATTGCACATGTGTGCTGGATGCACATGCTCTGTTTCATTCTATATGCATGTTCGTTCATTGTTTGTTTGTGTAGATCTTGCTGCATTACCAAACAGTCAGTGAGCCTGCAACCATTAGGAAACTGATCAGTGTTCTACACAAGAGCAGCGGTGAGGTCCTCAAGAAGAAACCAAAGTGAGTGTTGGTGGGATGCAGTTTTCATTATAAATATGAAGTAGACATAAGTATTTACCTTACTGTTCTCCAGTCATAAAGAGATGGTCTGTGGGTATTTCCTAATTAAATTGAATGTGTAGCGCTGAAGTGTACGGCTAATTTAATTTTTCGTAAGTGCTCCATATTACTTTCTATCTAAATGATATAATGCTGGAAAATCAAATTCTTGTTAGAACATTAAAATCCAGGTTCTCTGTTCCTGTTAAGGTGTTTGAGTAAAGGTATGAATGCCATCGTGGAGATCCAGACCCAGAGGCCCGTGGCATTAGAGCTGTACAAGGACTACAAGGAACTGGGCCGCTTCATGCTACGATATGTCGGCTCCACCATTGCTGCAGGGGTCGTCACTGAGGTAAAGTGCAACCCACTTTAGGACAAAGTCAAAGCAACATATTGATTGCATATTCTTGCATGTAAACAGGTGGATGTTTGAAACTACTATCCTGTTGTTGAAGTGGACCAATCTACTTTATATATCTTTTATATCTCAGGATTTAGGCCTGTAAGAAGTAATTAATATTGAAATTCAATCCTGTGGAAGAGCTATCTTTTGAGATGAAATCAATTTTTTACCCCTCTTTGATAAAGTGTCCTTTTTCCTCCCTGCAGATCAAAGGATGATGAGCATATCCATTGGTACAATGCCAGTCAGACCTTGGATCTGGAGACTGCATGCAGCCAGAGACGAAGTGCAATTCCTCAGGAGATGTCACGCATGGACTCAGAGCGTCACATTCATCCATCCATCCATCTCTCTATCCAGCGCTACAGTTGCTGCTTCACCTGACAGCTCTGATCAACACTAAACTGCACAGATAACAACCATGTAGCAAGATGCTGAGTAGCCTCCTCCATCAAACAGGCACATTACCCAGCTACCTTCACACTTCCCCCACCTGTATGTCCATCCGTCTGTTAGTAAAAACCTGTTGCTCTCAAGTAACTGTTTGATCAAGCCAAATCAATAATACAATCAAACTCTGAAACACAATCCTACCATGCTGAGGTTTCCACAGTCATTCATTTTACTTGGAGGAGCTACGGCTGATCAGAAGAATCGTGGTGTGGCGGCCAGTGCAGATAGTTTAACTGGAGTTGTTTACAAATGAGCTGTGGTGTAATGACATTTATTTTAAATTGAGACAGAAATGAAAGACTAAGATGTAATGTCACGCAGCAAAGGTAAAACATTTGATATTTTTAATAAGTATATTTTGCATCTTAAATTACATAGCTGACAGGACAAGGTCCACTCTTACTAAGGTAGAGTAGTGTCTGGAAAAAAAAAGGGAAACTTTTATTGATGGTAACAAAAGATACATTACTTGAAATGCTTCTACAGTTAAGCACAACATTGCTTTTTAAAGTGCCGATCTGAATCAAAGAGTCAGCTAAGTGGAGGAGGAGGAGAGTTGAAGGAGTTGTGTTTCTGTTTCTCCATGTATTAAATTGGACTAGATGGTTGATGATGGTGTGAAGGAAGATGATGTGAAATGAACATGACATAAGTAATATGTGGTGGAGTTTTGATTTCACTGTCTCTACCTGTCCAACTGAAAACAAACTCCTTGCAACAGCTTTATGGCATTAAGTATGTGAAAATGAGCATCCTGAACGCCAGCACACTGGCATCAAAGTGTGAAAGAAAAGCTGTTTGGTTTTTTCCCTATCTGTCGAAGGACATATTTAAAAGTTAGTAGGAAGTGAAAATATAGAGGTGATAATTTCCCGTCAGGTTTGACGTTTACAAAGCGGGGGTTGTTCCCGCTGGAGTGGAAAGCACCACAAACACACTGATGCGGTCACTGAGCACCGTAGGGAGTGAAAAAAAATGCTCACAACACTTAACTAAACTAGTTTTTCTGTTTCTAGCTGTGGACTCCTGAGGCGATATACACGTGTGACTGCGGTGGACAACGTTGCTCAGCAATTCTAGTTTTTACAAACGTAATTGTTGAGATGGTGGAAACAGACAGTCATGGAGATGTTCAGGTAAAGTGTGAGAAAGACGGGAAACATCAGAGGAGATCAGAATTGAATTAAGATAGACTAGTCAGTGGAAAGTGTGAATGAAAATGAATCCCAAGACAAACACTTTTTCAAAGGCATCACAAATCCCACTGAATTCCTAAGAGATGGAGACAAAGCAATTACAGAAAATCAAAGCTGTTTTATGGTTTCAAAATTAAATGTAGACATGTCTGACTAATCTGTAAGTGAGTGAACAAAAACAATAACCTAAAGAACTCTAAGGGGAACTAAATATAAGCTTTGTTGAAGAATTATAGAGTTTTATATGTGGATTATGAATCAAAGGGGACAAAAAGATCTGTTAGTGTACACAAAAGCAAAAGCCATACACTCACCAAAAAAGTGTGACACATTCAGGGTAGGATAACACACAAATTAAAAGAACAAAATAGTGCTAAATTGATTTAAAAAGAAATTACAATCAGATCCAGATTTACATAATGACAAATTAAAGTGTCTTTGCATTTGTGAGGGTTTCCGGGCTGCATACACAGGAAACTGTATGCCCACCAGAAATTGTGCATGAAAGTCAGATAATGGGTTAGTTAGGCTGAGAATGGACCGAAAAAAAATTCCTCCACTATCTGATAGTTGGCCGCTGATGGACATTCATTCAACTTGATCTGACTCACTTGTACAGCTGCCATAGTTGCTGCCTGCATTGCCATCAGTCACAAACAAAATTATCTACCGTGGCATGGGTGAAGGTCTAAAAAAATCACGATGACTCATTCCAGAAGAATGGTGATCAAGTAGACACTGGCTGAAAGACTCTTGAAGACATATTTGCTTGCTTTGGACTGTAAGTTTACTTGATATTGATTGTGCTTGTGTCAGTGATTGTCGCGCCTTCCAAATTCAGCCCAGTGTAGAGGACCTTCCACCACAGTGTGTAGGTACTCCAGTAATAAGCACAAAGATGCACACACACGTTCATGCAACATGCTTAAAACACCTTGTTCACAACGTACAGACAGTTTGTGAGAAATTAGTGCAAAAGGACAGATTTCATCAGTCAAGTTGCATCATATCATGCAGTCAAGTGTTATTCACCTTGGAACACTATTAAAAAAACAAACCTGCAAGTCTTTGTGTCTATGCAGGCCTCTGGGACATCTAGAGGAGCTAATAGGAGGATGATAATAAAAACTGTAATGCTACAAGGCCCCATACCATGATGGTGAATCACTTTCTCTGTAAATGGATGAGTGATGCTGTGGCTTCTTCACCAGAAGCTGCCTTTCAGAATCAGTACCTTCTAAAAAAAAAATGACTCAAATGGTTCTCCCACATGTGCACACAAACGTAAAACAAACACCAAATGCATTATCATCTTCTCACCATTAGTCATGACAGGAGGGTGAGTTCTTCTGTGGCCACTCCAGTGCGTGATAGCAATTCTCCTTGTGCTCATGGGAATAATACTACAACACATGAAAAATGAGAGTTGGACACACTGATGTCCAGTTTACTTTTAAAATAGGAAACTAAATAAAAGCACAAAGGCCAGGCCTTGGCTGCAGGCCTGCAACTCTTCTTTACCTGCTGCAGCAAATCAATCTCACCTCGAGGTCCATTTTGTAGCTGTTCTGGAGCTTTGGATCATATCACATATTCTTCACCAGCAGATGGGAGTTTGCCCAGTTAAAATGTAGCTAGATATTTTTTCTTGAGCACTATGAGAATAACCTTGCTTCTGGTCGACAAGGTCAAGAATGATCTCAGAAGTTGAACTCCAACACAGTGGGGAAGTCCAGGGTACACCTGTCTCACCTGAGTGGGCTCAATAGAGAAAGAAGTCGCTCCAAAAATGACTGATAATACTGTTGAAATGCGAGTTATCATACCGGTACCATAATGGTTTTTTTTTTTTTTTGGTTTGTTATTAGTTTCTACACCTGCTTTGGAAAACTGAATTGATTGTTTTAATGCTTAGCCTAGTAACCGGTGCCTGAGAGAATAATTAACCTATCACAGTACGTTTCATTGTGAAAAGTGGGAGGATCAGTGCGAGGCCGGGTTTTCTTCTCTTTGCAGTTGGATTCATGTGGATAGAAACGGTCTGCTGTCACTTTCTCGGTGTGTTTTTATTAGTTTGGTAGCATCGGTCCACAGCCATGTCGAAAACCGTCGAGCAGCGCTCATACCTGGTTCTGGAGAACTACATCGGAGGGAAGTTCGTCCCTTGTCGGAGTCACATCGACTCCTATGACCCGTCCACCGGAGAGGTGTACTGCAAAGTGCCTGACAGCGGCCAAGAGGAGGTGGGACATCCCCAGACAGCAATTTATCCAATTATCTTTATTTTTATGATACTGCTCTCTGCATTTGGTACTTTCTCTGCAGGAGCCTCATTTGTATTGAGAGTGAATGCAAGTGCAAAGAAATATTTGTCGGGTTAGATGAGATCTGTTGGCCTGTTTGGCTTATGTTGCAATTTCTGAGACCTTTGCTTGTCTTGTATCAGTGTTTTTGAGTTAATCATGTTCATGGTAGTTTTATTGTCACAATATAACAAGTTATAGAGTGAAATTAAATTGTGTAACTCCCTTCTGCTACATAGCAGACAATATGCATTACTAAAGAATCAATTACGAAAAATGGTAAACAGAAATAAACTATCATTACTGGAGCAGTGCTTACTTTCCTGCTTTGTTAAAGTAACTATTTGAATCTCATTAGCTTTACAAAGGTAATCTTTTATTGCAGGGATATCGTGCTGGATTGTATTTTATTACAAGCACCGTTACTGTATGTAAACCAGATTTTATTTTGCATAGAGAACTTGCAGATGGCCGAGGAAATGAACTGGAAAAGTGTTTTTATGTGTCACGTAGGCCTATTCTTGTTGAACAGCGGTCAAGTTAGTTCAGATGTACAGTTTCAGAGAGCTTATCGTCAGAGGGAAGCACCTTTGCTCTTTGCAGAGTCAACAGTCAAGTAATCATTAAACACGTCAATAAACCTTAATATAATGAGCTTAACAGTGGCGAGATTATAGTGAGCAGTGGTGGAACGTAACTGATTACATTTACTCGAGTACTGTAAAAATTTGAGGTACTTGTGCTTTACTTGAGTATTTTCTATTTCCATGCTACTTATACTTCTACTCCAATACAAATACTACTACTTCTACAGACTTTTCCTGTCCAGTGAAAACCATGTATCTCAAAATGTGGTGATTTTGCATTTGATTTTTTCTGATATACTGAAGAATGAAGTGATCCTACTTCATAATCTAAATAAAGTAATTAAAACCGACCTTAGATCAGCCGGGGAAATGGCTGTTTTTTCTGAGTTCATGAAAAGTTGACTTTTTAGAGATATAGTATGTGGTTCTCACAGGACAGCAATGCTACAAAGATATGATGAGCTTATAGAATATGATGCATTGCAGTAGATGAAGTAGTTAAAGTTAGAACAACCCTATACAGCAGTAAAATACTACATACACATTAAGGCAGCAGTAATATTAATCATATTGCATGGTTGTTGCACAAACTACTCAAAACTATGGATAACATTTCACATCCTCTGTACAAACTACTTAAGTCAAGGATCTGAATACTTCTTCCACCACTGATAGTGAGTTATCATTTCGACCCAATCACTCTTTTTATTTATGTCACCTTTTTTGTGAAATCAAAGTTTTCAGCGAATATTATAATGTACACACAGACTTTATTTATAATGTGCTTGTGACCCCTTTGCACAGTTTGTCGCCTCAGTACAGACATGAGATGTAAGTTCAAGCAAAGAGTGAATTTTAATTTGAAGGATTTTTAGAGGCCAGAAGAGGTGACGGGATCCAGTATTCCACAAGGAAAATCAAGAAAACAAACTTATTTTAAATAAACATTTATTTTCCATTTAATCATCTTGGGGCCACTCAGATTCATCTTGGGACCACTTGGGGGGGGGGGGGGGGGGGGGGGTCCTGACCCCTATGTTTGGATCCACAGATGTGGAGTAAGAGTCACCTGAAAGTCACACAGAATAAGGAGCTAATCTCTCAGTGGTTTTGCTGCCTGCAGGTGGAGGCCGCGGTGGCAGCAGCTATAGAAGCTTTCCCCGGCTGGTCCGCCCGCAGCCCAGAGCAGCGAGCACAGGTTCTCAACAAGCTGGCCGACCTGATAGATGCCCACCTGGAGGAGTTTGCCCAAGCTGAATCCAGAGACCAAGGTGACTTGTACTATTTAAGCACATGTTGTATCAACACAAGAGTCAGTCAGGTTATCAGTCAGGTAGTCAGTAGCACTGGACAGTGAGTCAACACTGTTTAACACTCAAATTCAATAATTTGAATTTTTCACAAAATTTTCAAACTTTAGTCTATTTCTGTTTCTATTTCTGTTCAAGTGCAGTGGTAACTGATGATTAATAACATGTTCAGGCCTACATCGGTTATTGTCATTACCAATTAATCTGCCAGTTATTTTCTGGATTAATTGGTTAATTGTTTTGTCTACTAATCATCAGAAAATAGTTAAAAATGTCCTCTAACTTTCCTAGAGCTCTGGTTAATGTTATCAGATATCATTATCAATATCAATATCTTTAGTCTGACCAACAGTCCAAAACCCAAAGATATTCAGTTTGCTATAATGTAAGACAGGGAAAAGCAGCAAATTCTCACATTTGCCGTTGGAACCATAAAATGTTCATTCATTTTAAGTGGATTGACTATTTGTTGCAACTCTAAACATGGTTACAATTATTTAGTCAGTACCAAATGCGATAATTAACGTAATTCACTAAATTAAACGGTACAGATTTGCTTCTGACTGCTCCTTTGTCTATTAATCCTTTGAGATTCCTTGTTTATGTTAGTGGCATTGTGACGGACCACCGTCACTACGGTTGAGTATGCGCTGTAACTGCCATACCAACGAGCCTGGCTCTTTGGCGTTGCGGTCAACAACATACTGATGATATAGTTATTTTTTGGCTTGTACCAGCCGCGGGAATAAAACGGTGCCGGAGGAAGGGTCATGACATGGGGTCAGTAAAATCAAAAGAGCATGAAAGTACTTTGCGCTTATGGTTCAATTTTATGGTAATCTGTGTGTTTGATGATGCAAACATTCACAGCTATGAAAGGGACATTTTGATAATAGTATTAAAGATAGAATGATCAAAGTATTTGATCAGTGTTTCATTACACAAATTTGCTACATAATTTGTCTGGTATCTTTGTGTTTTTGTACGGACCAACTAAGGCAGAATGTTTATAACCTAAATAAAACACCAACACATAGTACAGGACATTAGTTAAATCATTCCAGTGCTGTATCATTCTCTGCCATTCATTACTTCTACATTTTCGCTGTAACATTACAGGTAAAACAGTAACATTTGCACGGACTGTGGACATCCCTCGATCAGCATACAACTTCCGCTTCTTTGCGTCATCGGTGCTCCACCACACCACTGACTGCAGCCAGATGGACCACATGGGCTGTATCAACTACACTATCCGCTGCCCTGTGGGAGTGGGTGAGAGCTCAGTGTGTTTGCATTAAAACCTGTAAAGGTTATGTTTTTTCTTTAAGTGTTTTTAAATGGTATTGTTGTTGTGGGTAGCTGGTCTGATCAGCCCCTGGAATCTCCCCCTGTACTTGCTGACCTGGAAGATTGCACCCGCAATCGCTACGGGCAACACAGTGGTGGCAAAACCCAGTGAGATGACCTCTGTAACTGCATGGATGATGTGCAAGTTGATGCAGCAGGCTGGTAGGACTACAGCACCCACAATACAATAGCAAGTCACGCACACACAGAGATGCTAGAGTATATAAGAGTTCTCTCATGAATTATTGCACATAAACATGATTCTTTATATTATCTTTATGTAAACATCCATCTTTATACTTTGCATGATTACAATTAAAACACTTTACACTATCACCTTTATTAGACATGAGTAATAAGAAATGAATGATGAACACCTATCTATCGCTGCAGGTGTTCCTCCAGGAGTAGTCAACATCGTATTTGGCACTGGCCCGAGAGCAGGCGATGCCCTCGTTGGCCATCCTGATGTCCCGTTGGTCTCCTTCACTGGTTCCACAGCAACTGCCCAGCACATCACAAGGCGGAGCGCTCCCTACTGTAAGAAGCTCTCACTGGAGCTGGGAGGTAAAAACCCTGCCATTATATTTGCTGATGCAGACTTGAACCAGTGCATTGAGACCACAGTTCGCTCTAGTTTCTCCAATCAGGTAAGAAAGAGTGTTTTCAGGCTCTGTTTAAGACTTTTTTTTAAAAAAGTTTGTCTTTACCTTACTTTTACTATTGCTACATTTCTTTGCTGGTAAACTTTCTCAAGAACTCAATTGATATGTTGAATATTTCTAACACACAGCAAACTTTGGATCATGTTGTATTCTAGCATAGAAAAACAGAACACTTCACACAAAAGAACAGAGGATCGTCCAGGGGCCAGATTATAGTTGGGTTAGAAGGTCCTTGTGGCCTTTTATCTGTTTACTCTTTAAAACACTTGTGATTTTGTTTTTGAAAGTGCCACGTAAGTAAAGATTAGTTTTATTCTTATTGTGTATTGAATGCATGCATGATGAAGATGACATGATTTGTCCACACGGGGGCGATCATGGCCCATATTTTGTCACAAGGTGGCTGCATGAAAACAATCCCCTGAGCAAGTGTGAGTGCTTCAGACAAAATCCTCTGTATTTCCCATTCCTTCCTTCTCTCAGGGGGAAATCTGCTTGTGCACCAGTAGGATTTATGTAGAGAGGAGTATTTACTCTGAGTTCCTGGAAAGGTTTGTGGCTGCAGCTAAGAAGTGGAAGACTGGCGTGCCCTCTGACCCCAGCAATAACAATGGGGCGCTCATCAGCAAAGAGCACCTGGAGAAGGTGATGAAATAAAGTGAAAGAACATTTTTCCATTTATAAAGACTCGTGGACTTGAAGTTGAAATCCCTCTTTTCCGTGATCCCCAGGTTCGAAGCTTCGTAGCACTTGCCAAATCTGAAGGCGGTATCGTCCACTGTGGTGAAGGGGTTGACCAGCTGGACCTGCCTGAGAGCAACACCAGTGGCTACTTTATGCCAGCCACTGTCATCTCAGGCATATCTGACAGCTCCCGCGTCATGCAGGAAGAGATCTTTGGCCCTGTCACATGCATCAGCCCCTTTGACACAGAGGAAGAGGCTGTTTCCAAAGGTAACGGCGTACGTTATGGTCTGGGGGCCACCGTGTGGTCCCGGGACGTGGGAAAGGTTCACCGGTTGGTCAAGCGCTTACAGGCAGGTATGGTGTGGACCAACTGCTGGCTGGTGAGAGATCTGAACCTGCCGTTTGGAGGGATGAAAAGATCTGGGGTGGGGAGGGAAGGGGGGAAGGATTCCTACCACTTCTTCACCGAGGTGAAGACTATCACGATCAAACACTGAGGGAGGAACAGCAGTGGCAGGTCTGGATTAGAGGAACATTTTCTGTTCTCCAGTCTCTTCAAATGTGGAGAAAGTTTTGTTGTTAGTTCAACCTCTGTCGGCAATTCTTAGGAATTTCAACAACAAATGCCTCCTCCTTGGATTACTGGAGCCTGTAATTAAGTCACATTTGTAGAATACAAAAGTCGGAGAAAGTCACAATGGAAGAAAACAAACATATAAACCAGCAGAGATCAAATAGAAACATCAAGTGAAGTGGGACCATATCACTTTGCAAAACACTGGGACGTTCATACCTTTTTCAATCATTCTTTGCTGAATATTTTGTACCATCATCCTCTACTGTGGAGCAGTTGAAATGCATCGAGTAGCGTGTGTCAGGGCTTAGAATTTGAAAAAGTACAGACCAAAGAAGATAAAATCAGATAAGGCAAAAGCTTATTTATTGCCATTTTCAAGAAAGTCAAGAGCACAATTTCTGAATGTAGGAAGAGCAATGTAATCCCACATCCTTTAAAAGTTTAAACTGCAGGTGTGTGTCCTGCATGACAGCTCAGGAGGTAACATAATCATTCTGAAAAGAAGGCATACAAACACTGAAAATACTAATAGAAACTAGAGCTGGTACAGTGTGTGCCTCAGGCTTACCCAAAAAATCTGTTCCTCAAAACATAACTTCATGACTGTAGAAGTATTTCTCCAGTTGTTTTGTAACACAACTGTTGTCCCACATTAAAACACCTTATATAAATGCCAAATGGAGTTCATTGTTCTTTATCTGTACCTCAAAGTCTGACTTATGTCATCGTTGTCTCTGGTATGCAGTAACTCTTGATAGTATCTAGTAAAAGATAGATAGCCATCAGATTATGAGTCTGTTACAAGAAAACAGGTCTACAGGTCAGTGGAAATGAAGGAGTCAAAGTACTCGTCATGTGTCTTGGTGTCATCCTTTATGGTCTGTTCTGTTGCAGACTTACTGTTGTCATGCAAACAGTATGTACTCAGAAGTAACTGTTTTACATTGAGTTGTTTTTATGTCCGACCTGCTGATGCAGGAAAGGTAAATAAATGCCAAACTGTCCTGTGTGGTGGTTGGACAACTTGTTTTGAGAGAGAAATAGGAGTGAACTGTACGACTGTCTGGCTGGAGCAAGATTTTTACACCACATGTCCACATGCATGTTTGTACCAAATTAAATATACAGTTGTTGTGATATTTTAGTCTGGATCAACGTGGCGGATCGATTGACGCAGCCATCCCTACGGCCACGCCGAAGTGTGTCTAAAAGTTATATTTCTTTAAACCACACATCATGAATTCATGTGAAGCACTGCTCAGGCGTGCTTATGTGTGTTTATATCAGATTCTGATGTCATCATTGGTATCACAAAGCTATGAATCTTTTAGTAAGTTAATTAAAATTAAGTAGACTTTTTAAGTAATGATCAAAATCTCTCTCTCCTTTCATATTCTTCTGATCACGTCTGCTGTTCTACTTTTCAGCACACTACCCCTCCCCTCTTTGCCCCCTATTAAACACGTCTCCTCTCCTTGCTTAACATCTGATCATGACTTAATGCAGCGTGAGATGAGACTGACATGAGTAGTGCACGTCATGCATGCAGATAAGCATGTGTTGCACTCCCCCCCATTACCAATTTAGGAAAGGAGGGTACATGAGGGACGCACCCTGTTGAGGCGTATGTGACATTTACCACAGAGCCTGTGTGTGTCCCACCCTCTGTGTTTTGGCTAGGAAATGGGCATTGTGCTATGTCACGCTCCATGATTGCACACACATACAACATAGCGAGGAATGAAATGGATACCACCCAAAAGTCAGGTTAGGTATGAAACGACGTGTTTTGTTGCACCAGCATACACATCCACCCATCAACTCATAATCTTTCAAACAGAATGGGAACAGGGATAAGTCAGCAGTTATTTAATTTTCCTCCGTTTCTGCCCTTTTTTCTTGATTTATCTTTCATCTCCCCCTCTTGTGGATGTTCCATTGAAGGAAAAGGCTCATTGAAGCTGGTTTCGCCCCGCTGTACGTGACTTTGAGGACACTGCCGGTAGCCTCAGCCAAACCAAGCATTTAACTTTCACCTCACTTATCGGGCACAGGGAGAAATTAAAACGTAGCATCCTTCCATTTTATATCCACGAGGAAACTGGAAAGTCTAGCCAGTTGGAATATATAAAGGATCTGTTTTCATGCTGGCTGCAGGGATGTGATAGGCCGCCCGCAGAGGGCCTTCTCACTGAAATGTATGTGGAGAGAACAGTCACAGCCAACAGCCATTTTCTCACTTCTTTTGGCCAAAGCTCAGTGCAATAAGTCTGTGAAATGTTATCTTTTCCTGTGTTTTTATTAAAAATGTACACACAGAAATATTTGATTTTCAGTTTGGAAAGGGTTATATGTGAATGTGTGTGTGTATGAGAGAGAGATATATAGAAAGAATGAGATGGATAACAAGAGAAAAGGCAACTGACAAAGAAAGGTTGAGAGAAATCCAATCCTGGTGTTTCCCGCAATCATTATGTTTCCTTGTGTTAGATCGGTTTACACATATTGCTCAAACTAACACAACCTCGTGCAGCATGCCATCTGATATCAGAGTTCAAATCATAGGCTGTGGGCTTGGTCATTGAAAAGAAAGGTCTTTTCTTGGTCATAGGAGAAACAGAGCAGAATATGGAACAGTAAAGACAAAACCAGCAATCAGTGGTTTCCAGTCTTTATGTCTTTCCTTTATCCTAGCTCTGGCATTTGCCTTTTGACTTTGATTGTTCCTTTTTTCCCCCCTTCTCCTTTTCTCTCACTTTGAATGTCATGTGTCAAACACAGCAAGCTTGCTCTTTCTCACAACCAGCCTCTCCTTCTCTCACCATGCTCCTTTCTCACAAGGCCTTCTGACAAATTTGGGTTCAGGGTATTTTCCACAGCGGGCGGCCTGGGTTTTGTGGTAGATAAGCCCTTAGAAGAAGCTGAGTCCTGAGAAAATGCTGCAGTTCAACCAGGTTAAGCAAACTCAGCCAAGAAACCCCATGTGTATGTGCGGAGTTACTCGGCCACAAAAGGCCAAATGTTTGCAGTCATTCTTTGTTAGGTGCAGTATATTGACCTGTCTGAAAAAGCGAAATGACAGGTAAAAAATAGTATTTTACCCTAAGGTTTGCATAGGAAAATGTGACTGAATCATTAAGTTAGCATTATCTTCAATTTCAGTGACCAACAAAGTTGCATACCGTAGAACTTAAATTAATAGCTCAGTCCCAAATAGCCGCCTATCTCCTTTACTGGCCTGGTGTTGGAACACATTTTGGCAAATAAACGCAGGTCCCCATTAAATGCCTGGTCTGGTTTTTATATAAGTTCTTTGGATGTATAAAACCGCGGGGTCACACGCTTTAGCTGCTTCTAAGCTGCTTCTAAGCTGCTTAGATCATTAATACAAATATCAATGTTTAAACGTATGATCAATATGTCAGTATGGACATGCTACACATAGTTAGATCAGTTAGATTCTCCACAATTCAGTCGTACAGTTCATTTAACGGAAACAACGAGCCCCAAAGTCTAATTCTTTACCGGTAGATTTTATTTTTGTGTAACCTGCCTGGAGACCTACCTTTGAAGCGCTCCTTAAATCTGCTTGTTAAGTCCGAATGTGTCTGTTCCTTGATTATTTATATTCTTTTAGTCTGTAAGGGTCGACCAATCAAAAGAATTAAAACAGCTTTTCATAAGAATTAATCCAAGTTGTAAATTCTGTCATGTGAAGTCCATCGCCCTCTGCCTGCTAACTTCTCTCTTCTTGCACCTTGTTGTTTTTGTGATGTTACTTCAAAATAAAAGCACGTCGGAGCTAGATCAAATGAATGACGTGTAATTGATATTATTGGATAATTTTTATACAAGTAATATTCTGTTTGAAATAAATAAACTGTTTCATAGTAGTTTCTTTTTTATGCAAAAGGAATTAAAGGCCTGTCCTATATGGACGCCTGTCTCAAATATAGGCAGGGTCAATTCAGTGATTTTAGCAAATAAAAGCCTGGGATATTATTCAAAGTTTTAAGGTAACTTACATTTCCTTAAACCTGCATTAGATTATTTTTGGCCACTTGGGTGTAACAGAGACAACAGAGACATACTAGGTGCGTTTGACTTCATGCGGCGCTGCGCAGCGCTGACTTAACGTGATGCATGCTGGACTTAAAATAAGGCATGGTGGTTAGAAATTGTGTCCGACTTTCGCCGGTGCTGCAAAACTTCACCATGTCACATGACATTAAAACCTCGTGGGAGCAAGGTGGCCAGCGGCTGCAGTTGCTTTTCCCCGGCTGCACCAAGTTGGAACCACACTATTGTCTGGTCTGAGATCAATCATTGATCTCAGCTCACAGTAAGCTCACGCAGGTAGAATGTGTCCGACTTGACGGCGCCGTTTTTATTCCCCGCCCCTGCAGTCACCTGCAGCTCATGTTAGACTATCAAGTTGGAAAAAGTCAGCCGCCGTCATCTCGAATGCACCTAATATCACCTTATGAAGTTGACATGGCAAATGTGTTAGCGAACAGTTGCCTAATACAATACAGACTTACATTAGCATCCGTTTGGCATCATGTTTCTAGCTACCTGGCCAGTGTAAGTCAAGTATTGACTCTCCAGTGTACAGTGGGTTTTTAGCAATTTCCTTAGCTATAATAAGTTTTGTCATGTTAATGTAACATTTTGACTAACTCGCCAACACCACCACACTGTAGTTGCCAAAATGTGGCCCAGATAAGATGTGTTTATCTCGATTATCATTTACAGCATTATGCTTCACACCATATCACCACAATAATGTAATAAAGAGACAAATTCAGAAATCCACAATGCACTTATGTACATGTGGATTGTATTTACACAATGTACCCATATTGTGAAAATACATCATGGGACACAGAGAAATGATATTGCATTTTATCTTTTCCTATACTTATTTTGTCACTGTATTTTTAGCACAGGCACTATCAGGATTCTTTTTTAGCATTCAATAACTAAACTAATGGTTTGACAGTGTGTGAATGCCAAAGACTCATGTCAGTTGAACAGAGGCTACTGCTTGAAAGTAGGGCAGGACTTTGGCTCCTAGTGAGGCAGTTCTCTTCTTGTTGTGGTTGAAGTTTCTTAGTCCAGCATATTCCATGCCAAACTATACTAACACTAGTGTGGACAAACAAAGTAAAGTGCAAAGGGATGATGATTTAAGTTGGTGTCAAATGAAACACAGTGAAAACATGTGTCAGGAAGCCCTGGGTCATGTAAATATAACAATGTGAAAATGTCTGGGTATGGTTCCAGGTCTGGTATTGCATTTGAAATGTTCACCTTAATCCGTGCACTCTGATGGCAAAGTGACATTGAAATAAGACATTGTTTTGTTGAAAGATGGAAAGGGTAGGATTGTAACTGAAAAAACCCACAGGACAATTTAGTGGAAGAAGTATGGCATATTTTAGCTTTAGGAAAAATCTGAAACATAAGTACAACAGTACTGATGCAGACTGTTGTGAAGATAAAAATGTGTTGCCTATTTTCTAAATATGGCTGTAGAATGCAAGCACACTTTTAGGCATTACAGTTCAGTTCCTCAGGCAGCAATGATTCATGCTTGAATAAATAGTTCCTCTATCTTGAAGTGGTTCCCCGCTCATTATCTTGCTAGTATTTTGCCGTTGGGAATTATCCACACCCATTTAGGAAGAGCCAGGTAGTATCTCACTCTCTCACTACTATGATACAGGAACAAGTACAGGAAGAGATTAAACTGAGTAATGATGTAGCTAGACTTTGGGTTGTCCTGGTGGTTAAGTAGAAAAATACTTTTGTGCTTATCATATCCATCTTCATCATCCTTTTGGTGGTTGAAAAACTAATGAACCACTGAGGAGGGATGACCTTCTCATGGTCCTTTGTACTGAGCACAGGTTGTCTGTTTGCTCATTTCTATTGCAGAGGACGTCACCATATTGAAGCAGTTGAGACAAGTTTGCACAGCATAGCTAATGCAGACAAAAGAGAACACAAAAGCTTGAGTAAACCACAGCAGAACAAACAATACAGAGAAACCAGGTCAGCATGAAAATATTAGCTGTTTACAACAGGGCATTTATTGGTATGAGGGCCTGAAATACTAGAAGAGTCCAGAGAAGAAAGGAAACAAATGAGTTTATGGGATACGAGGAATATTTTATAAATGCTACAGTGACAAATATTAATAGTAAAAAGACTGTTGTTGCAGTGTGTTTGAATGCACTAGAAACTGGTTGTACTAGGGTTACAAAAAGTGACGGGACATTGCACAAGAAAGATTCAAATGAATGAGACACAGACACAAAATGTACAAACAAGACAGAACAGTCACTAGACATACTGTACATAAAATGTTTGACAAAACAAAACAGAGGTTAAGAGTCAATACAGATGTTGTGTAGCGGGCCTGTTGACTCAGAGCTCCTCAGCTGAAGGGCAGTGGCACAAGGTAGGCAGGTGACCGGCGCTGTAGGACATTATGCCTAACGCTGCGTCTCTCTTGGTTATCTAACAGCTCTCATCTGACACAGGGGAACAAAGCACTCAACATCTTGTCACTGACACGTGGGCTGTCATGTAGGTAATCGCTCACCACTAGTATGTGTGGGACGATGTTCAGCATTTGACATGATGAATACCATCCATCCATCCATCGTCAACCGCTTATCCTGCATACAGGGTCGCGGGGGCTGGAGCCGATCCCAGCTGACATCGGGCGCCAGTCCATATGATGAATACATATTACATATTATACAGCCCTTTCATGCTACTATACAGTGATACCTTTTTATATACAGTCTATGATTGATACATATTGTCAGTAAACTGTTCTGCATGTTTGGTGTTTTTATAACTGTGCATGAATGGCTGAGGTACAGGGTGGAGGACGTGGACCAAAACATCCCCCTTTGAAGCCTACAAATGTGTCGTAGACAAAATAGCAGAGGTTTGACTTGACTCGAGTCAGACTCGAGTTGCTAATTTGAAGACTTGAGACTTGCTTGACTAAAACAGACAAAAGACTCGACTTGACTTTGACTTGGTATTCATGACTTGAGACTTCACTTAGACTTGAGACAGATGACTTGAAAATGACTTGATTGCATTCCCTCATGTTAACGTTTGTGCCATAATCCTGCACCGATGTGTGCTTTCACAAAGCAGTCCGGATCTCCGTAACCAGCGGTGTGGAAAAAGACCGTTATGTGTAACGTACAATACAGACATTTAAGGATCATGTTGTCGATGACGGTAGGAAGAAAAGCAACGCCGGCGTGCAAGGTCTGCAGCTCAGTGACACGACCACCACAACATCCAACTTCATCCGTCACTACAGAACCTATAAAGAAAGGTATGTTACGTGACTGTGGCTTTTTAGCTAACTTATAGGCTGGTCGAACGCATAGAAAGCTAGCGTTAAGTTTAAGCTAACCCAGTTGTTTGGCTGCAGTTTGGTGCTGTTGTAACGTTAACTTTATGTGAAAACCTCTAAACATTCCTAGTGGTAACATGGTCCTGATGACAGCTTTTGTTATGTGCCCACAACTGCTATATGATACACCATTTGAAAGCTAAAATCCCTGTGATTCGACTAATGCAAACCATTTCAAGATATAATCACCGCAGCTGGTACAATCAGTGCCCCTGTCAGACCAACCAGTACAATCAAAATTGTCGCGACTCACCTTTGAAGCCTCATATTAATCCACCGATCGAATATACTCACAAACAAAAATGGTCTTGTTACATTGTCAAAGGTCCAGACCATCCAATCCAGTAAAAACATTTTGTGTAAAGATGTCTATGAAGATTCTCAGTCATCCAGGTCATAGTTATCCAACGAAGGTTAAAATCAAGGGCAACTGGACTTGGTTGAAGATACTGGAAGATGTTTCGTCCCTCATCCAAAGGACTTCTTCAGTTCTCTGTGTAAAACACATTATTCCATCAATAAATCCCCAGAGACTGCTGCGGAATCATTTCATATTTGATGGCAGACGTGGCTAGAATGTCATTATAACTGTAATAAATCCAATTTGGATGTAAACAACTAGATATCTTGTATTCAAATTAGCAGCTGAACTCTGACCTTTTGACTGACAGCTAATTCGACTCAATAGGAGCTCACGTCCCGTCCGTGCTATAAGGAAGGGCCAGCCCCTATTATAGATAGGGTAGGCTGAGCCAATTGCAAGCAATTGTGCTGATGACTGGCACTTCGTGTAGCCAGTAAAATTCTGAAAATAACGATATCCAGCTCATGAAGTTCATGATCCACCAGCAAAAAAACACATCTGCGTCAATCTACGACAGGATGCAGCAGCAGCCCCTTGCTGCCAAGGGGCAGTGCTGTTTTTGAAAAACATATGCTAAGGCATACCCTTAGAAAAACCTGTGTAAGATATTCCTTTTTCATGGTATTGGTATAAAATTTAAAATTGGACTAGGTAAGGCTTTATGCTGTGGACCCACAGTGTTTTCCAGCTAATAGATCCCAGCTATAGTTGTCTGCATCATGCATTTGTTAGCAAACTTCTTTCAAGGGGAAACAAAAAATATATTAAATACAAATATAGTTTAAAACGAATTTTACAGGAATGGTAAGAGGTTACTGTTACTGATAAGTGTTTCTATTACTCTGTTACATTACTCTACCTCATTTCAATAATCAGTGAAGCTATTAGTTGACTAAATAATTGACACCTTTATAGTTCAATATAGTTAGAACAGAAAAACTCACAACATCTTCAAAAATGATCATACAGTTGAATTGCCACCTCTCTTAAACTGTTTAAACATAAACTGAATTCCTAAGATTTTCCTATGCCTTAACTTGTGACTTGCTTGATCCAAGCTTTGACTTGACTTGACTTTCATCACAGTAACTTGAGACTTGCTTGTGACTTGGACATGTGTGACTTACTCCCACCTCTGCAAAATAGCCTTTCATTAGTATATTATCTGGACTCTCTCATTCTCTCTTTATTCAGTATCTCTTATCTTTGCATTTAAAATTTAGTTGAATCTGTTCAGTGCTGGGACCCTGGCCTTGAGTGCCTGCTTGGCCTAGATTTATTGAGCCTTAATTAAAGAGTGGGAGTGGAAGCAGACAGTTGACCTTTCGGGTGGGTATATTTGATTCAGAGGTCTTCCCAATGGGAGTCACTTAATCTTTAAAGTTGAATAGATGTAAGATACAGGAGTTGCCAGTTATTAAAAAATGTACTTACTTTTACTTCTACAAAGTAGGTGTTTTGAGACTTAGATTAGTTAGATTTTTGAATAAATCAGTGTGCTTGCAAACAACTTTAATGGCATGACTGCTTTAAACAGTGTATTTTGTTTTATTGTTGGCTACTACCCCACTGGACAACTGAAAATTAGATTTTTTGTACATAACAGATCAGCACCAGCTCTACATGTACTAAGTGAAGGTTTGCGCATCACTGAATTGAAAAGTGTTGAACAAACCAGTTATTACTGTAGATAGAGATTAGTTGTTACAAAATATTTACACCCACTAACTGCCAGGTGTAATATTTATATTAGGTAGCTACAGTAAGAGAACCAACTGAAAAATCTAACGTTAGCTTGTTCATATGACCTGTTTAGAGTGAAATGTAAGAGATAATATCAAATATGTCCGACGCATGTGACCATACACTTGGTGTTCAACAATGATGTGTGGAGATTAAATACAATTTTTCTTTTAATTACACAACATACCTCAAAATAACAAAATGTTTTGCTAAATGACTTAAGGTCAGCTAGGTTAGCATAATTGGATATTCTCATTCTGAATTGCTTTAATACTACAAACTCTGAAACGCACATCTCTCCATGTATGTACAAATAAACATTTAAGTTTGATAAAGTACTACCAACATTTACCAGTTTTTTCCTTTGGAGTAGACTAGAAAATTTCTGGCTAAGACAATAGGTTTCAGTGATGGAACCCAAAGTAACATATCAGTTTGAGACTAACTAGCTTCTACGAACTTACAATTGGAAATAATTAACACCCAGCGAAATGGATGTCCGCATTCACATCAATTTGTTTTAATTCTAATCCAAAACAACATTTATTACACAAAACAGCAGACACACAAAAACGTCTTGACCAGGAAAGACATTTAGTCTTACAGGATCTCAAGCTGGGTTTCTCTGCTGCATACCGATGAATATATGAATTTAAATTCTCTGCAATAAAAATATACCTCATCGCATTACTGTCTCACTGGAAAAAGGCACACAAAGCTTGATTTAATTTTCCATGCAGAGGGGGAAGGATGACACCAAATCCTCCCCTCATTGGAGGAATAACGAAGCCAACATGTCATGGTGGCGTGTGTCAGGCCTGTCGCCTCCAGCATGGCTACCTCACAAAGGCCATCAGAGCTCCCCTGAGACTGCAAAGATCCATGGCCTGTCTGTCAGTGCATTTGTGGATAAGTGTGTGCATGAGGGGGAGAGAGGGGAGAAAAAGAAAGACAGAGAGAGAGAGAGAGAGAGTTGTCTACTTAATGCTGACTGGTCAGTTCCAGGCTGTAGGACCAGATGGCTCAGTTGGGCCTCTGATTCCTCAGGCCATTGTCCAGGTAAGCATTTGTCTGAATATTCTCACACACACACATGCACGCACGCACGCACGCACGCACACACACACACACACACACACACACACACACACACACACACACACACACACACACACACACACGCACGCACACACACACACACACACATCCCAGCCAGTCTTTTAGTTTTCAATTTCTGCCTGAAAAACTTTCACTCATGTTTCAACTTATAGCATAAGCCTCTTCTCCAAAAGAAAGAAACGTTTGTAACTGACAGAACAAGAGAAAGTTGTAGAAATCTACTTTAATGCCGTTATTTAGCCAGAGACAACCAGATTTTTTTTATTTTAAAACTTAAAACATGGACTAACATGATCAGCGTAAAGTTAGGGTTCTGACGTCATATCAAAGACGTCCATGTATTATGTTGCTAAGGACTCTTGGTCATCACATCATCTTCTCATGTCAGCTCTTTGACGTTAGCTTCAGTAACATTAGCTTCAGTCACTGAGAGAAAAAGTTACGACGTCACATACACAACTAATTAAGTATTTTCACAGTCTCATACCTCAACAGTTTTACAATAAATTGCGAATTTCTTGACTTTCAAATTTATATTTTAAATTGACAAACATCATATGTGGAATTCAGGGCACAATTGGGATAAAAAAATGTGTTGTCTCTTGCCTTTGACTACAGTACAAATCTTTTCCGAAATAAATGGCGGTCCACCAGCAGGGGAGGGACTTAGGCTCTCTATAGGTGTGAAATCGTTGCCATCTGTCTGAAATTAACCAAAGAAAACAGCTTATGGCTTAACAGCTTTAAATAGTTTAGTAACTGAGCACTAGCATAGAAAGATTACTGTTAGTAAGATTTCATCTTGCCAAGTAGCAGAACCAAATCCTTTCAAAAGTACCGGGTTGTAATGTGTGGGGGCGTGAAAGTGTTTGTTAATGTATTAACTTGATTCACAGTCGAGTTTAAAACTGTGTATAAATTTGTTCAAAACTTTTGAAGAGCTGGAGTGGAGTATGAAGACATGTATAAACAAGTATGTAATTTATAATAATAAATACCTCATGTTCCATATTAATTTTATGTTGTCAATCATTCATGATCTGTTTAGGTATCAGTTACATATGCTTCAGAGGAGGAGTTATTGTTATTGACAAAAGTATTAATGAACACTTTAAAATGTCCAACTACATTATATTGAATTATAGGGTACAGTTATGAACCATTTAATAATTGTTTATATGCTGATTGTAATTGCTTATATGCGCTAAAGATCAGCTTCCAGGACTCTCCATCAATCCTGCCTACATCTGTCTCTTTAACCCACTCATCTTTTGTTTGAAACTCTTTTTATTGGTTAGATGGTAACACACCACCTCTGGGAACACAGCCACAAAAGATCAAACACGCCTACCTATACAGAGTGAGCTGACCCTTCCTGGCTCATAACAAAAAAGGCGCCATGTGACCTCTCCCTCTGTTTACATTTGCTTCCCGTCATGACCGATAGTACAACTCTGTCTGACAGCATTGATCTCTTGTGACAGAGGTGACATAGGTAATAAACATAACTTACATATCTCAAGTTTTTAATGATCCAAGCTGCATATTATTGTTCCTATATCCATTTTTTTTATCCATTTATCCATCCTTCTATGCATCTAATAGTGTATTCCGTGACCTAAAATGTAGGCCAATTTATTTCAAGTTACAAGGTACTTTATTTATCATTATACAACACAAGTCTGACATTTGGGAAACAGTATCTATTTTGAATGTGTCTGAGAACTAAGCATCATTGATGTAAAACATAGAGTCCCATAGAGCAGCCTTAAGTCCAAGCTGGGCCAGCATGGCTCCTATCTCAGCTCTGTTTCATCTCCTCTTGGCGATCACTGCACCCGCTGTGGTGCCTGGTCCGGTTGATTGGGCTGTGTAGATCGTCTGAGATCTGCTGCTCTTTAATCCAAACCCCGGTTTCCTTTTCCAATGACAAGTTATTTTCTTTTTTCTTTTTTTCTGCTGCATCTATGCGCTGCCGGTAACAGATAACATAATATTTACCTATCAAATTAGTGCAAGGTCAATTCTGCTGGGCTGCGCCTGTATTCAGTTCAATATTTTTATTTCAAAAGTCATTGACCTTACACACACACACACACACACACACACACACACACACACTACTTGCTGCCTTGTTAAAGCTTTTCATGAAAATAGTGCCTTGTCTCAGTGCATTTCCTGACTCTGTGTGTAGAGAAAGGGACACTTTCCGGGGATTCTTCTGCTGCGTTGGCCTTGTCCATGAATCACATTATTGTAAATACACATGCATTTGTGCACTATTCGTGCTTTCATGTGCAACTAACCCCTCCCAGGAGAAAATACAATTATTTGATTTAGCTTGACTAATTAGTCGGATTCCGTGATAAAGGTGACTTCTTTTTTGACTTCCCTTTCCTGTCTGTTGCACTCAGCACTTAGCCCAGTGGTTCTTACTGAAACTGTAATTTTTTTTGAATGGCTCACAGTTACATAGTTTCATCTTTCAAAAGGGGTAAAGAATTTCCCAAAACAGTGTAGTTCTTAGCAAGTGTTACTCAAACCGTAGTTAATAGTGAATTTGTTGGGGACTATTTTCAGCTGTGGATCACAGTTTTTTTCAATTGCTATCCTGCATTGGTCAAAACTGAAGTCACATTGTCAAAACTCTTCACACAGTCAGCAAAACAGAAGTGTAGGGGGACCAAACTGAGAATAATTCATTTCTTTCACACAAAATGCATTCAATGACCACTTTCTCCAAAATCCATGAACTCTTTTGTCATTACTACTTCATCATCTGCAAAACACTGGATAGCTGCAGCACATTTTTCAGATGCTAACACACTGTAAAACTGTTAAAAACACATTCAAAACAGAATGAAAATGCCAGTGCAAATATCCTGCCTTTTTGCAGTAGCTGGACAGACAGATATATATATAGAAAATCTTTGCAGAACATTTTCGTACATTTTATGTTCATGGCTATGTGTGTAGAGAAATGTGTGTAGTGTTTTGAATGGGGATTTACTGTAAAACAGCAAGCTGAGTGTAAAGCAGGAAATGTGCCTGTTTTTTTGCAGAATTGGTTCAAGGGGTTGGTACATGAATTATAGACTGTGGTAATTGTTTCTCAGGTACCAGTTTTACTGTGAAACACTATACTGTGAAATACTGTAGTGCAGCATAGAAATTTCACATTGTCAAAACTCTTCACACAGTCAGCGCAACAGAAGTGTATGTGGACCAAACTGTGAATCATTTTTCATTGCTTTCACACAAAATGCATTCAATGACCCCTTTCTCCAAAATTCATAAACTCTTTTCTCATTACTACTTCACCACCTGCAAAACACTGGATAGCTGCAGCACATGCTAACACACTGTCCAAAACTGTTAAAAACACATTCAAAACAGATTGATGGTAAATGTACTGCATTTCTGCAGTGACCAGATTGAAATAAGTAGAAAATCTGAGAAGGCAGACAATATCACTTTTGGAAATGTGAATTCGGTCAGCACAACGACAATTGCCAGAGTCCTGGAGAAACATAAAATAAGGACAAAGCATTGTCCACTGTACCATTCAAGAGAAACTGTGAACGTGTGAAAGAACTCTGTTATCAATATGTCCAGGTAAGATGTCTGTTCAATAATCAATCAGGGAACATACACAGTGATGCATAATGTGAAGTCCTGTAAAACTGTGTATTTACTGTATTTTAGAGAGTAATGGATTCATCTTTATGGATGAAGCTGGATTCAACTTGGCAAAAACACACCGCAGGGGAAGAAATGTGATTGGACAGAGAGCAACCGTGGATGTCCCAGGGCAGAGAAGAGCTAACATCACGATGTGTGCAGCACTGTCCAATAATGGTTTGCTGTTACACAAACCACTCATTGGTCCCTACAATACGGAGAGGCTCATGTCTTTCCTGGATGACCTGCATAATCGCTTTGCGCCAGCGGAGGAGAGAGGAGCAAGAAACTCCCCTATCTCTGTTGTTGTGTGGGATAATGTGGCATTCCACCACTCTGCTGCAGTTACAGACTGGTTCGCTGCACATCCCAGGATGTCAGTACTACTCCTGCCTCCATACTCCCCCCTCCTAAACACCATAGAGGAGTTGCATAGAGGTGGAAGGTGTATGACCACCATCCACATGACCAGATGACCTTACTGGATGCCATGAATGCGGGGTGTGGAGACACTTCTCCAGAAGACTGCCGGGGTTGGATTAGACATTCCAGAAGATACTTTCCAAGATGCGTTGCCAGGGAAGACATAAGATGTGATGTTGATGAGAACTTGTGGCCAAATGCAGCAGAGAGGGAGGACTAGCACCCTCAAGTACATCATGAGTTTTTGAGGTGTTTCTTATTTGTATTACTGTTTGCAGCCCTGGAATTCCAGAAATTTGTGGGGGGTTTTGTTTAAATTTACAGTAACATTTTTCACAGTTTACAATACGATCCACAGATATGGAACAAATAAAGGATAATGAAGCAAATTGCTGCATTTCTGATGCATTCTTGTTACATATACTTTAGTACCGTCAAAGTGAAAATAAGTTATTGTATAATGAAAACCTAATTTATTCGCTCATGCTTCAAAGATAAAAGTTCTTCATTTATGTAATGCTCCCTCTTTTTAGTGTAGGTCAGTGCGTTATGAGTGAGACTGTATGCTTTCTAAATGAGAACTGTTGCCAGTGTTTTGGTTGAACGAGTCTATTCTGAGACTTGTACGAAGTGTTTTGGTGGTTTGAGTGACTTTTGGAGGTCAGATTAACTGTTTGGCCAAGATGCACGTTGGTAATGCAGACTGAGTGAAAAAGTGGCTTTAGTTGTGACCATTGCATTGAAAAAAACTTTATACATTGCAAGAGATTGGACAGGATTTACAGTTACGCTTTACTGTGTGTACTGTAATTTTTTGGCAGAGTATGTCATTGGGATGCAGAAAATAAAAAAACAAGACTATTTTACAGCACTGAATAGCATAACTGAAACAATGACAAAATAAGAAATGGAACACCTGGAAACACCCCCTCAGGTTGACGTTCCTGTTTACTGGGCCACAGATTCTTATTCACAGCACAAGAGATATCTTACTGTAGGATACATTTACAAAAAAAGTCTAATTGACATGTAGAAAAAATGCTTTGCACATTATGATGTGTTCAACCATTTTGCATGTAGTGACCTACACGATGGGGGTAAGACTACTCAACAGAGGAATAAATGTGTCAAAGCATGTGCAATTTGCAATTTCTCTAAAGAGTGAGAAATTTCTTTTGCATATGTTGTGCAATGGAAATACTGATTTATATGAAAAAATCTGTCACATTTCGAAGATAAAAGTTCATCAAATTTACATGTGTTCCACTTGTGTACAAGTGTTTTGAAGGTCAGTGTGTTATGAGTGACAATGTTTGCTTTCTGAGTAAGAATTGTTGCCAGTGTTTTGGTTGAATGAGTTTATTTTGAGGCTTGGTGGTTTGAGTGACTTTTGGAAGTGAGATTAACGGTTTGGCCAAGGTGCATGTTGGTAATGCAGACTGTGTGAAGAGTTTTGAAAAAGTGGCTGCAGGTTTGATGATTGCATCTTAGCAATTGAAAAAAACTGTACTACACATTTGATGCTCTGTGGGTATTTACAGCAGCAAGACAGTATATGTACGATCGAGTCCAAATAAACTGCAGTGCCCATGTTCATCATGGTAAGGAACTTGTCACCCAGTTCATCAGTGTAGATCACTTATGTGTTTTTAATAGTCTTTGGACAACAATGGAGGTCAATGGCAAAAATAGGTTGGGAACCACTGGTCAGTTATTTATGTTATTGTCTGGCAGCTTGTTCCTATGTTTAATAATACAGACTTCATCTCCTCTCTTCTCACACTTCCCAGCTAATTGGATGGTTTAGCATGAAGTATTAACGTGTGTGTGTATTGGTCCTATGCATGTGGCATGTGTTGCATAACCCTCTTCTTGAGGAGTGCTTGAAAAGGAAGCGGAGCACTTGTCCTACGGTGCTGTCAGTCGTGCCACTGAAACCAACTGTGGGATTAAATATGGAGGAAGAGAGAGAGATAGGATCTAGGAGAGACACAAAGAGAAAGAGGGCTGTGTAAATGCACAGCAGGGACTCACAACAACCGTAGGCCAGCCATCGAGTGGCCCACTGGGATGCTGTGCTCAGGATACAACAAGCCCACTGGGGAGATGAGGAGAGGAAGAGGAAGACAGGCAGGGAGAGAGGAAGCGGCAGAGACATACAAAAGAGTGAGCTGAAGACTTCTGTAATGGATCATTCCATAATTTTTTCCCAGTAATTCTCCATTGAAATCACTCTAGTCATCAACTTGTTTTGTGACATTGAAAATGTCCCCTGTAGGGCTGACAGGCTAACAGGCTAACTAGAAGCTTAGTAGATTAAATAATGTTACTAGTAGGAATTTGATATGTTTGTATTGAATTATCTTCTTTATAGTAGCTACTCCGCAGTTTAGGGGAGCTGCAAGGCTTTGATGTGATATTTGGCACTTTATACGTATGGTATTAGCAACCCAACATCCTTCATACTGAGGTTTTGCATGATAGTTTCAAAGCCAAGGGAAATGAAACCTATAAGTAATTCTGCTGCAAGTGGCAGGGTAAGGATGATGTTGCCATTTTGTCAGCTGGTGAGCCTGCCGCCAAAAACAGTGGTCCAGAGCCAGTTATGCCATTTCATGTCAGTATAATTACATAACATTGGATCCCTAAAAACATATTCTCTCAATCAGCTTATTACTATAAGTGATGGAGTCCGATTTGAAAACATTCAGGACAGTTGTGGTTATTTCACATGATATTTCTGCATGTGGGGCTCAGTTGTAAAAAGGTGAAGTATTTCCATGCACCATCAGTTTGGTTTCAGATTTGTGAGTTTATTTTACTTGTGTTGCCAGGCCACTGCCAATCAAGTCTGATCAAACCACACCCACACAGTCCTAAAGAAGCACATACACTTTTTGAGCGTTGAGCATTCTGTGCACATCTTTCCTGTGGCAGGTCGAGAAGAACAGAGTTGTCTGTGTCTGATTGTTTTGGTTCTCATTTCACCGTTGCTGCCGGTATGCATAATGGTGAGAGGTGAGTACATAAAAGAAAATGTCAGAAAGGGAAGAGAAAGAACATGTGAAATTATTCATTTGTTCCTATTTACAAAATTTGGGGATGACTCTAAAAGTTTGTGATCTATAAAAATAAATGCATAGTTTCACATCTGATCGAGGCAAACATGCTTGAACAGAAAAACAGAAATCAATAAATTTCTATGCAAGAGTAGTAGCTGAGATGCAAACACATGTCACATGACATGTTTTTTTTTGACCTGATGCAACAATGTAATGGTGTCACATCAACCAACAATGACACAGCATTACACATGTTTTTCACACAAGGATTTTCAATCAATTGACCTTATTTCCTCTGACTGACCTGAAACCTCCCTTATTGGTCAATTCTGTGTTTACCCATGTAAGGTTGTAAGGGACAGCCTTATTGGATTGATTTGATCTCTAAATAAATGTATTTGTTTGGCTTTTAGTTTTTGTATATGTATAAGACTCTTTAGGTGGGCCTGACGTGCATTCTCATCAAGGCCTGTCCTTCTGGACACCCCAGAGATTATTTACTTGTCTTGAAAGCTACCTGTTGTCACATTGTATAGGACTCAAAGCCTTCCTCAAAGCTCAAATAACAGCACTGATGTCACTGTTGACAGTGATGGACTGCGATTTATGTTCCAGTACTGCATAAAGGTGGAAGGGGAAGATTTGTTCAAAATAGAGAGGGGAGGGGAAGGGAGGAGAAAGACGTCAATGTTTTGGTCTGGTGTTGAGTATGAGGAAAGTGTGTTTAAGGTTCGCATGGAGCCAGAGGACAGATGCACACAAACCCACACATACACTTAACGTGGAGTTGTTTGTGGGACACATGAATGCTTGGGTATAATAATGTATGCATGACTGCGTGGATGTGCAGTACATTAGCAGAGACCATTCTGATGCTTTTTATTGGTTCTCCTGATTGAATTGGCAGCGCCACCTATCTGCAAAAATTATTAACAGTTGAAAACATTCATTAGAAATTTAGAAAAGTAACTTAAAAAGTATTTAAATGTAATAGCTTACATTACTTTGATAAAGTAATAGAAATAGTTACACTATAATAACATTTTAAATAGGTAACTTGTGATCGGTAACCTACTACATTTCCAAGGTAACCTTCCCAACACTGTAGGTAGGTACGGTATGATGTATAAAGTCATAAATAGTGTGGTATGTATCCTATTGTATGGTATGCTATGGAAAGTTATGGTATGGCACTGTGTCCTATAGTGTGGTATGGCATGATATACTATACAATAGTAACTATTCTGAAGTTTAGAGGAGCTGCAAGGCTTTGGTGTGATATTTGGCACTTTATACCTTTGGTATTAGTGACATCCTTCATACTGAGGTTTTGCATTAGTTTCAAAGCCAAGGGAAATGAAACCTATATGTCATCTTGCTGCTAGTGGAAGGGTAAGGATGACGTTGCCATTTAGTCAGCTGGTCAGCCTGCCTTCCAAAACCAATAATACCATCTAATATCAGTATAATTACATAACATTGCATTTAAGCCCCACTAAAGGCTTTGAGAATAGCAAAAAAAAAAACAGGCCCTGAAAACATATTCTCTCAATCAGCTTCTTACAATGGCAATGGATTCCGATATGAACTCAATTAGGACAGTTGTGGTTATTTCTCATGAGAGTTTTCTGCATTTAGGTTTTCTTTTATGCTTTTCTCATTGTTTTGACATGGGCGGGGCTCAGTTATAAAAAAGTGATGTCACGTATTTCCATGAACCAATTACTTTGGAACCAATGTATTTTTATTGGCTTATGTTGCCAGGCCACTGCCAATCACATCTGATCAAAGCACACCCACACAGTCCTGATGAAGCACATACACTTTTTGAGTGTCAAAGTCTTAAAAATGAATAATAACTAAGGATGTATTTTTCTTAACTTTGATTGTTGCTCTTTTTGTCATGAATATTTAATGTTGTAAAGAACGACTTATGATTTTCAACCAGGTTTTAGGTGCTTTAAGTCTTGTTCATGCATTGGTTTATTTTGACATATGTAGGGTATCAGTAGCTTGCAGTACGCATAGAATCTGTCCGTACAGTATAGCCAGTTATCTCACATTAGCAACAGAAAATCAGCAATGGCAATAGACTGTACAATTCCTCCTTCTGTCCTACATTTCCATATTGCACCGTGTTATCAGTTAAAACACAGTCTCATGCCTCTGAGGTTTGGTGCGGTGTAGTCATTCTGTGCACATATTTTCTGTGGGAGGTCAAGATGAGTAGAGTTGTCTGTGTCTGACTTTGGTTCCCATTTCAATGTTGGCGTTGGTATGCATTATATAAAGGACAAAAGGTCAAACTACTAATTTGATTTACAAGATTTGGAAATGACTCTAAAAGTTAGTGATCTATAAAAATAAATGCAGTGTTTCACATCTGATTGAGGCAAATGTGCACATCCACCAACAGTGACACAGCATTAAATATGTTTTTCACACAAAGATTTTCAATCAATTGACCTTTGTCCTTCTGCCTGACCTGAGACACCTTTATTGGTCAATTGGCTGGGTTGCATAAAAACAAAAAGTTTCACATGCTTTGAACCCATTGCTTGTGCAATTACTGTGAAATTCTGGTGTGTTTTTGTTATCCTGTGACGTTGTCAGGTACGGCCTTATTGGATTGATTTGATCTCTAAATAAATGTACGTGTTTGGCTTTTTTTGTATATGTATAACACTGTCAAGGTGGGCTTGAGAGTACACGTGCATCCACATCAAGGTCTATCCTTCTGGACATCCCATAGATTATTAACTTGTCTCTAAAGCTACCTGTTGTCACATCGCATAGGACTCAAAGCATACGTCAAACACTCACAGCACTCACGTCACCATTGACAGCGTTGGACTGCCTTTTAAGTGCTGTATAAAGATGAAAGGGGAGGATTTAGTCACAAAGACGGGGGGAGGGGAGGAGGAGTAAGAGGTCAATGTTTTGATGTGGTGGGAGTGTGAGGAAAGTGTGTGTAAGGTTCGTGTCATACTATAGTATAATATAGCAGCTGTTTTGCAGTTTAGATGAGCTGCAAGCCTCTGATATGTTGCACTCTGAACACAATTAACGACATCCTTCATACAGGAGTTTCATATAACAGTTTCAAAGAGAAAATTACTGGAAACCTGTCATTTCAACGGATGTTTTTGTTCATTTTGCTGCATAAATGTTTGACATACTGTATGCAGGGTATAAGTAGGTTGCAGTTCGCACAGGCTCTGTCAGTAGCACAGCCAGTTAAGTCACATCAAAGCAGCGAAATTATGTTTCCTATTTCAGTTCCACATTTCCATTTTGCTGTTTGCTATGTAATGGTATGGTAAGGTATGATATACTATAGTATGGTACGATGCGGTGGACTAAAGAGTGATATGGTGTACTTTAGTATGGTACACTATTGTATTGTATTATATGTAAAGATATACTATAATATATATACTATACACTCACCTAAAGGATTATTAGGAACACCTGTTCAATTTCTCATTAATGCAATTATCTAATCAACCAATCACATGGCAGTTGCTTCAATGCATTTAGGGGTGTGGTCCTGGTCAAGACAATCTCCTGAACTCCAAACTGAATGTCAGAATGGGAAAGAAAGGTGATTTAAGCAATTTTGAGCATGGCATGGTTGTTGGTCCCAGACGGGCCGGTCTGAGTATTTCACAATCTGCTCAGTTACTGGGATTTTCACGCACAACCATTTCTAGGGTTTACAAAGAATGATGTGAAAAGGGAAAAACATCCAGTATGCGGCAGTCCTGTGGGCGAAAATGTCTTGTTGATGCTAGAGGTCAGAGGACAATGGGCCGACTGTTTCAAGCTGATAGAAGAGCAACTTTGACTGAAATAACCACTCGTTACAACCGAGGTATGCAGCAAAGCATTTGTGAAGCCACAACACGCACAACCTTGAGGCGGATGGGCTACAACAGCAGAAGACCCCACCGGGTACCACTCATCTCCACTACAAATAGGAAAAAGAGGCTACAATT
>NC_060159.1:13057227-13066354 GCF_021292245.1 Micropterus dolomieu
ATGGTTGTTGGTCCCAGACGGGCCGGTCTGAGTATTTCACAATCTGCTCAGTTACTGGGATTTTCACGCACAACCATTTCTAGGGTTTACAAAGAATGATGTGAAAAGGGAAAAACATCCAGTATGCGGCAGTCCTGTGGGCGAAAATGTCTTGTTGATGCTAGAGGTCAGAGGACAATGGGCCGACTGTTTCAAGCTGATAGAAGAGCAACTTTGACTGAAATAACCACTCGTTACAACCGAGGTATGCAGCAAAGCATTTGTGAAGCCACAACACGCACAACCTTGAGGCGGATGGGCTACAACAGCAGAAGACCCCACCGGGTACCACTCATCTCCACTACAAATAGGAAAAAGAGGCTACAATTTGCAAGAGCTCACCAAAATTGGACAGTTGAAGACTGCCTGGTCTGATGAGTCTTGAATTTCTGTTGAGATATTCAGATGATAGAGTCAGAATTTGGCGTAAACAGAATGAGAACATGGATCCATCATGCCTTGTTACCACTGTGCAGGCTGGTGGTGGTGGTGTAATGGTGTGGGGGATGTTTTCTTGGCACACTTTAGGCTCCTTAGTGCCAATTGGGCATCGTTTAAATGCCACGGCCTGCCTGAGCATTGTTTCTGACCATGTCCATCCCTTTATGGCCACCATGTACCCATCCTCTGATGGCTACTTCCAGCAGGATAATGCATGTCACAAAGCTTGAAACATTTCAAATTGGTTTCTTGAACATGACAATGAGTTCACTGTACTGATCTCAACCCAATAGAGCATCTTTGGGATGTGGTGGAACGGGAGCTTCGTGCCCTGGATGTGCATCCCACAAATCTCCATCAACTGCAAGATGCTATCCTATCAATATGGGCCAACATTTCTAAAGAATGCTTTCAGCACCTTGTTGAATCAATGCCACGTAGAATTAAGGCAGTTCTGAAGGCGAAAGGGGGTCAAAGTCACAGTATTAGTATGGTGTTCCTAATAATCCTTTAGGTAAGTGTATACTATACTATAATATAACGTACTATGGTGTTCTATTATATTGTATGGTATGATGTACTATTGTATTGTATGTATTGGTGTTCTATAGCATAGTATGGTGTAATGTACTATGGTATGGTATGTTATGGTATGGTGTAGTATAGTGTTGTGTGGTATTGGCTGCTATTATACTGGCCAACCTTGGTCACTGAAAAATACAAGCATTTTCTCCTCGTTAATGATACCTTTATTTTAAAAGCACACTAGTGACTGACTGATGACTGTTTTCTTTTTTGAATTACACACACTCACAGTTGCCACCGTAATGATACAGATGCAGATGGATACGTTTTCAAAACCATCCTGTTTTGCATGCTGCTGTAACCAGGGTCAGTTTCAAATGCAAAGAAAATAAGTGGGGAATAACAGAGTGAAGATCAAAAGACAATGAGACAGGAGAGGATAGAGACTGGGTCATCACCTCCTCATGGACTGATGGTGGCTTTGCTCTCCGTGACTATTTAAAGATCTGTGTCGACCACAGGGCTAAGAGAAAGTGTGTGGCTGTGCTCTTCAGCGGTTAAAGGTTATGGTCTGTATAAACAGGGATGGGTTTTATGCATCAGTTCTTTTCCCGTTATTTTTTCGCCCCATAGATTTCTAAGTCACTGCCTCTTCCGTAGATGGCATCAGATTGCGTGTATGTGTGCTTGTATTTGACCTGCAGGACTCCAGCTCAGACTACTGTCTCCATGGCGCGGGCTGCTTCCTGTCATCGGAAGGCTGGGCTTCCTGTACTGTTACAGTTGGTGTGTGCACTTTTCAGCACTAAGCAGAAGGGTAAGTCCATACATTCATATACAATAAAAAGAAAATAAACATCATACCCATGCAATGGTGGCACACTAAAATCTTGGTCTAAAACCAAATCTGAATGTACTCCTGACCCAAAAAAAACCTCACTGGCCATTCTTCATCCCATTGTCTGGGTGGCAGCAGGTCGGGGAGACAGAAACAGCATCCGGGAAGCCGTCTCAATCCACAAGAAGTGCTGCACACTGTATGACTCGCCCTGTCGTCTAGATTAGACTCCTGCTAGCACGTGACCAAAAAGACTAGAGCTGAAATGAGAAGAGGCGGCTGGGTGATATTTGGGGCGAGGCTAAAGGTGGAGGAAGCCTCTCAAAATAGCAAAGGCAGGCCAAAGCCATTGTCTGAACGGTTCCAGTGTCTGTTCTTTTCCTCCTGTAGACTGTACTCCATCCCTGTTTGCCACAGCCCTAAACTACACTGACTGGATAGTAGACACACAGGCACCAGGGGGGAAACTATTTCACTGCACGCTATTCTTTGAGGATGGATGGCTATTGTAAAAAGTTGGCAAAGGACAATAGGAGGGTGCCTTCCATAAAACAAATGTTGCAACTGAGTGTGCCAAATGTAAACCATAACATGTCATAGTATGCCAGTATTTACATTGCATTGTATACATATTAAATTACAGCACTTTCCAGTTTGAGTTACATTGAGTTATTTATCAAATTGAAACTGTGCTGCATGCATCTACAGTATAGCAATGCTGTACAGACATACATAATTTTTCATCAAAAGCAGTCCAGAGTCTTACTTCTTATTCCCGCTGACCATTGTCATCATCAGAGGCATGACAGTAAGCTCATGACCTTTCCTGAGTTGCAACCTTCTGCGCTAGAATGGTGACTGATTGGCAGTGCTTAAATAACCGTGCACATGCAGTGGTGGGCAAAGTATTCAGATCCTTTACTTAAATAAAAGTATTAATACCACAGTAAGTAAAATACTGCGTTACTGAGCTACTTGTACATTAAAGTAAAAGCAGGATTTTACTGTTGTAGTTGGTTGGGGTGGAGTTTATTCTGAACTATTATATGATTATTTTCATTAAGGATAATCTGCTGATTATTTGATCCATTAATTGATTGATTATTTGGTATTTAAAAATTCTAAAAAAAAAAAAAAGTGAGAAATGCACAATTCACAATTACCCATCACTTGTTTTGTCCATATCTTTACAAATTTGAAGATGTCAGTTGACTTATTGATAAATCAACTAATGGTTTCAGCTGTGCTATTTTATAAACTCTTGTTTATGTTTTGCATGTAGAAATCTTAATTTTAATCTGTAAAGTATCTACTAACTGAAGCTGTCAGATAAATGTAGTGAATATTTCAAGATGTAGTGGAGTAGAAGTAGAAAGTGGCATGAGAAGAAACTACTCAAGTACAGGTACTTCAAATTTGTACTTAAGCACAGTACTTGAGTAAATACACTTAGTTACTGTCCACCACTCTGCTCATGCATAAAGACATTTTGCATTCTTTTGGCAGTTCTGTAACTATTTAAACTGCAGGTAATTAACAATTGAAGATTTCTGCTCAACAGTTACAGTGCTGACAAGGCATGAGTAATTTCAGGTGGAGGTTTCAAATTGTTTCGAAAAAATCAGCTCTGCGAATGTTTTAAGAGGAGGTAAATGCATTTAACACATTTATTACATCACGAAATGTGTCTTTTTGAGAAACAGTAAATGTTAACTCCACAGGGTACCTTTAATTCTAAATCCAGTTTTGAGCCCTGGTCTTGTTCGTGTGACATGAAGCAATTCAAATATAAAATACACCAGGCAAAAAATACACCAGGATTATAGGCATACCATTGGTATGCCTATAGTCCTTAAACTCCTTGTGTTAAGTGTTTGGGATATTTTGTATGTCTGCTTGACATTTGTGACAGTGGGACACAAAAAGTGCTGACGGCCATCTGACTTTTCTGTCTTCTGCCTCTTTAGAATCAGTTTTCTTGAACTCTCTGTTCTCTTTCACAGGCCTGTGGCACACAAACAGGTTTGTGTCAAATAGTTTGTAATGTCATTGTTGACACAAGCAGCAGAAGTTGCAGAAGTTGTTTTACAGTTACAAAAAAATTGACTCAAAAGTGGAGTGAGCAGACTTTCCTGCAACTGAAAACTTACCTTTCACTGTTTGTCTGAACGCAGCAAAGGCCACCCATCTAGTGCTCCACCCGGGATAACGTACACACTGACACTTATTTGACCCAGGTCTGATATATATCAGAAGTCACCAGGATGGCAAGACAGTGACTGTAGCTCTGCAGTATCTGATGAAACTGTTCTTCTGACAGCACTTGACATTTCAGTCAGCCAGTCAGCACAGCACTGCTCCCTGCACGGTGAGGCAGTCAGCATCTTTACGTAATAGCTGATATGTATCAAGCAGAACTAAGAGAGAGAGCGGAAGAGAGAGGCAAGATTGCAAATAACACCCACACTATCTGAAAAGCAGAGTGTGTGTGTGCGCGCACGCTCTGCCGGATTTAATCTTTCCATAAAAAGCAGTAGATATCACAGCAAAAATATATGGGATGCTGGAGTTACAAAAGTGAGTTTTCAACCAAAAAAGTTGCTGCCTACTGAGATTAGATAAAGGAGAACAGACTCTGAGCACAGAGGTGTCAAATTGGAAACCAACCGCTCAAACCTGTATCAAGCCGTACTTAAAATACCTTTAAAAAATGTATCCTCTCTGAGTGCCAAGACAAAGAAAGGCTTAATAAATCGACTCTCGAATACTTTCCTGTGATTGTGATTTTCTAAACCTTATGACTCATTGTATTGTCCTGCGAGGCGGACCATACCCATCTGGCACATGAGGAGGATAAATGAAACTCTGCAAAAGAATTTGCAAATAGCATCTGTCCTATTTTGGCAGTTGGTTTAAAAGCTGGCTTCCTCTCGCAACCAAACACTAACACACACACACACACACACACACACACACACACAGACATTAAACTGAAAAACAAAAATAAGAAATACTATGTCATCAGAAAGTGGGTACTATTTTCCAATAAGGCACCCTTTATAAAGTTCTAACTAATTGCTTTATTAATCAGAATCAGAATTACAAGGAGCTTTATAAGTAGTGTTTTGCACATATGAGGAATTTGCTTTGGTGAGAAGGTGCTACACGTAGACAAACAAACAGTTTTAAATAAATGTAGAACTATATAAATATGGAATAAACAAATGCAAGTTATATACAACGGAAGAGAATATTGTGTACACAAATATATAAATTGACAAAATAAAAAAATGTAGAACAACAACAATTAACAATTAACAACAAATGTGTGCAATGTGCCAGGTTTGTGCATGATATGAAATTAAGTAATATTTAGACGTTTGACATTTGCATTATTTGAAAGGGGGAGTGTCAGTGGGCGACCTGGGCCTTGTTAATGAGACTAGCTGCAGACGGGTAGAAGTTGTTTTTGTGGTGAGAGGTTTTGCTCCTGATGGACAGCAGCCTCTTGCCAGAGGGGAGAGTCTGGAACAGTTTGTGGGGTGGGAGGGGTCAGCTCCGATCTTTCCTGCTCGCTTCAGAGTCCTGGAGGCGTACAGTTCCTGAAGTGATGGAAAATTGCAGCCAATCACCTTCTCTGCAGAGTGAATGATGCGCTGCAGCCTGCCTTTGTCCCTGGCAGTGGCAGCAGCGTACCAGATGGTGATGGAGGAGGTGAGGGTGGGGCACCATCATTGTCTTTAGCAGGCTTAACTTCCTCAATTGCCGAAGGAAGTATGTCCTCTGCTGGGCCTTCTTGGTGATGGAGGTGATATTCAGCTCCCACTTGAGGTCCTGGGAAGTGATGGTGCCCAGGAAGCGGAAGGAGTCCACAGTGGTGACTGGGGAGTCACGGAGAATGATGGGGGAGGGTGGGGCTGGGCTCTTTCTGAAGTCCACGACCATCTCCACTGTCTTCAGAGCATTGAGCTCCAGAGTGTTCTGGCTGCACCAGGTCAGTAGATGGTCAATTTCCCACCTGTAGGCAGACTCATCCCCCCGAGAGATGAGCCCAATGAGGGTGGTGTCACCGCAAACTTCAGGAGCTTGACGGACTGGTGACGGAGGGAGAAGAGCAGAGGGGAAAGAACACAGCCCTGAGGGTAACCGGTGCTAATGGTCCTGGCATCAGAGACATGTTTTCCCATGTTCACGTGCGGCTTCCTGTCCGTCAGGAAGTCTGTGATCCACCTGCAGGTCGAGTAAGGCACGTTCAGCTGAGAGAGCTTGTCCTGCAGCAGAGCTGGGATGATGGTGTTGAAAGCAGAGCTGAAATCCACAAACAGGATCCTGCCGTAGGTTCCTGGGGAGTCCAGGTGCTGGAGGATGAAGTGAAGGGCCATGTTTACTGCATCGTCAACAGACCTGTTGGCTCTGTAGGCGAACTGCAGGGGGTCCAGGAGTGGGTCTGTGATGGATTTAAGGTGGGACAATACAAGGCGCTCAAACGACTTCATTGCCACAGAGGTCAGGGCGACGGGTCTGAAGTCGTTTAGTCCTGTGGTCCATGTTTTTTGGGGACAGGGATGATGGTGGATGCTTTGAAGCAGGCTGGCACATGGCATGTCTCCAGTGAGGTGTTAAAAATGTCTGTGAACACTGGATATAGCTGATCTGAACCCCATCCAGACAGAAGTGGCGTTCTTGTTTGAAAAACATTTTTGATGAAAGATTGCGGTCAGCTGTTAGACATGTCACGCAAGTTGGTTACTTTTAATGTAACGTACCAGACGTACATCAGTAACTTAATACAGCTCTGATATGCTGTGGCAGAGTGAATGGTAAGCCTGATACAAACTTAGACACCGGATTACATGCATGTATCGTATGCTGTGAATCCCTCGAGCTAGCCAATTTCAATCCAAAAATTATATATAAAGAGGTAATTACAGAATGTAAATACATTGACAATGACTATTGTTGAAAAAATTCAGATCATAAAAAATATACTTTAAATCAATGAAAATGTTTCTCAACTTTCAGGATTGTAACTTGGCTTATAACTATTAACCATGAACAAGGGCTAGTATTAGTTACAACTTATAAACCTGCCTTAAAAAGTGGTAACAAAAAGTAAATAAAATAAAATGGAAGAAGAAAACAGATTTGCCAAAGTATTGTGATTATATATCTTCCATATACATATGCACATACTGTACTACAACCTTATCGTGACGTGAGTGACCCTCATCCCTTCATTCAAAGACCAATCCAACCCACTCCCATGATGCAACCATGAAGGCAGTGATGTAATGTCAGCGTAACTTCAGCGACAGCCTTTGGCATGGGTGTTTCTGTGATGTAATATTCACTGACAGAGACTTATTCACTGACATCCCCTTCCTATACTATCGTTCATATCTTCTAAAGCACATGTGGTCTCATGATTGTCCAATCAGATATTTTTCTACAAAGACAGGTGATGAATAAAAAAAATGGCGAGGAAGGGAGGAGAAGAAAGTATTCACACATTTCTCCCCTTTGACCTCTTTCTCCCCTCATTCATTCATTGACCCAGTTATATTTAACTCCATCTCAGTTTGTACACTTTCATCCTTTTCCTATTTTTCTATGTCTATCTTTTTGTCCTCCACAGATCAAATATATACCAAACTTGTGCTGTGTTTCTCAGTGAGAGTTCAAGTTAAGTGGGCACATTTCTGCTGAGCTGATTTATGAATGTGTGTATCCTTGCTGGGAATACAGTCTGATCGCCAGCCCAGAGAAACTAATTACTCTGTCAGTTGCAAGCTACATGC
This sequence comes from Micropterus dolomieu, assembly GCF_021292245.1. Taxonomy (NCBI): domain Eukaryota; kingdom Metazoa; phylum Chordata; class Actinopteri; order Centrarchiformes; family Centrarchidae; genus Micropterus; species Micropterus dolomieu. Next base: position 13,064,869 of record NC_060159.1, read on the forward strand.
AAGACCTGGGAGGAAGAGGAGTGCGAGGGGGAAAGAAGAGGGGGAAAAAGAGGAAATGAGGATGTTGGAGGGGGAGGAGATAAGGAAAGGAGATCAGATCAGGGGAGAAGAAGTGAAAGGGAGGGTGAAGAGGAATGATTACTATGCCATAGAAAAAAGCTTAAAATGATGATAGAAAACAGACGGAGGAGAATGATAGAGGAGCGGTAGGGATGATCTGGGCCTTGATAATAAACAATTTGGAGGAAAAATGAGTACAGGGGAGAGAAATAAGTATAGAGACAGAAGCAGGGCAAGTAGGGAAATGCTTGCTGACATAGAGGAGTCAATTAGTAAGGGGTGATGAGAGGAGAAGGAGAATAGAAGGAGACAGAAGGCAGAGCACACACACACAGAGTCAAGCAATCAGTAGTAATAATAGTGATGTCACATTTCCTTCACCCTTTTATAAAATATCTTTCTCTTTCAGACTTATTGGTCTGCTCTGTATGCAAGACATGTGCCAATTCCTCTCATCTGCCCTCTGTGAGTGTTTATGTGTGTGTGTGTGTGTTGTGTACGTGCACATGAATTGGCATTGGCATTGGCCAAGATGATTCAGTCACCGAGTAGTTTTAACCAGGCTAGCAGTCCACAGACCTGTCCCGTGTGCTCATTGGTTCGAGGGATGTGCTGCCTCAGCCAATGAAACTGCAGCAAGATTTTATGGCCATGCTTTTGTGTGTGGAGTCAATTTAGGTGTGTGTTAGAAAATACAAGGAGAGAGAGAGAGAAAGAGAGAGAGAGAAAGAGAGACCCCGTGGGATAGATGGTCAAAAAAGAACAAAAAGCCTGTGTATGTGGAAAATGTTTATGTCATTGTAGACAGTAACCTCAGGCCACGAAAACAGAAAAAATGCTGCATGATGACACATTAAAAGCACTCTAATCCTTCTCATGAAGCACCAGTAGCGAACAGCACACTTATTTATCATTCTGTCTGAGTATCTACCTCCTTCTCTTTCCCCTTACTCATGCCAGTTAATTGTTAAAGAAGCAGAAAGAAGCCCCGCAGGAGTCCAATTGCAGGGGTCAAAGAACGCCAGTTTGCAGTCAGTGTAGTCAGTGGGGCTTTGTACGCCATACATCTGGGTTCTCTGTGGGTTAAACCTACAAAGTTAGGATAAATCATCCTCCAAGACATTAGAAATTATGTAATTGTATAAAATCAATCAGTGGGTGGCTCATTGTTAATGAACTTAGGGTTTAAGTAGTTAAGGATATTGTGTTATTATAAGTGCACTACGGAAACGCCTATGCAACCATTCTGCAGTGAAGATTTTCACTCTATCAAACTTGGTTTTTGATTCCGCACATTCAGTTTTCAATATAACACTCAATATACACTGCTCAAAAAAATAAAGGGAACACTTAAACAACACAATGTAACTCCAAGTCAATCACACTCCTGTGAAATCAAACTGTCCACTTAGGAAGCAACACTGAT
>NC_060159.1:13066454-13074059 GCF_021292245.1 Micropterus dolomieu
CCGTCTACCAGGAAGTTTTAGAGCACTTCATGCTTCCTGCTGCTGACCAACTTTATGGAGATGCAGATTTCATTTTCCAACAGGACTTGGCACCTGCACACAGTGCCAAAGCTACCAGTACCTGGTTTAAGGACCATGGTATCTCTGTTCTTAATTGGCCAGCAAACTCGCCTGACCTTAACCCTATAGAAAATCTATGGGGTATTGTGAAGAGGAAGATGCGATACGCCAGACCCAACAATGCAGAAGAGCTGAAGGCCACTATCAGTACAACCTGGGCTCTCATAACACCTGAGCAGTGCCACAGACTGATTGACTCCATGCCACGCCGCATTGCTACAGTAATTCAGGCAAAAGGAGCCCCAACTAAGTATTGAGTGCTGCACATGCTCATACTTTTCATGTTCATACTTTTCAGTTGGCCAACATTTCTAAAAATCCTTTTTTTGTATTGGTCTTGAGTAATATTCAAATTTTAGAGATACTGAATTTGGGATTTTCATTAGTTGTCAGTTTTAATCATCACAATTAAATGAAATAAACATTTGAAATATATCAGTCTGTGTGTAATGAATGAATATAATATCCAAGTTTCACTTTTTGAATGGAATTACTGAAATAAATCAACTTTTTGATGATATTCTAATTATATGACCAGCACCTGTATATTTACCAATATTCAGATACATTTTAAATTACTGTGGACCAGTGAGACCTTTGAAAGTGTTTACCCGAACCTCAAGTAGCAATGGCTGACTCACAAAGTACCGGATACTTGAGTTAATTGGTTCATTTGCTGGGGGAGCAGCCATAGTGCAAAAAATTGGTGGCCTTTCCAGACCAGTTTTTATTGCCCATGCTAAAATAAGAGTGAAGCAGTCCTGTCATGTAAAACACCAGACTAAATGTTTTTACCCACATCTTTATTTATTATCGCAATACTTACTGTAAATGCAGCAGGAACTCAATGATTGATGTAATGTCTCACTTTTTGTTCGCTAAATATATATTATAAGATGTTGTGTGCAAGTCCCCACATTTTTGGAGACCAGTCTGAATGGTGATGTATTTTTCCTGGTTACATAAGTGCCTCTCTTTGCAATTTGGTGCATTCAGAACTGAACATTTGCAACAACAAAAAAAGTATCCACTGTGATACATGTGATACATAGAAATTACTTTTTTTAAAGTACCGCATTTCTTTGAGTTTTCCTTTTCCTTTCGTGTCATTCATTTCCCACAGCTGAAATCTGGAAATACACATGAATGAATGATGAAGGTATTTACAAAATAAATGTGGGAATGTGCATGTGTATATGTGTGTGCACACGCTTTTTGAAGTAGAATAAGCAATGTGTAGATGTGTAGTGGAGGTGGCAGTGGGTGTAATATGAGAGCCCAAAAGCCCAAGCGCATAGATAACAAATGCATGTGAAACAGAGAGAGTAAAACAGCGAGCCTGAAAGATGAAAGAGAATAAAGAAGCAGTAAAAGATGAAATGTCTCTCATTGGGGGCTGCAGCTCAGCTCGCTCTGTCTTTCCCTGTGTTTTCCCTGTACAATAAGTTATGTTTATCTTTTCAACTTATTTTACACATTTTCATCAACATTAGCAAGTTCATGCTGAAGTGGGTTTCATTGCCTCTCTGTGGTGTATACTTAATCTCTATAAGATGTATTTTGTATTTTAATCAAGTTATTTCAGTTAATGTGCAATGAATAATGAAAAGAAACAGGTGAAAGCCTTAACTGGATGTACCTCACTGGCAATAATGAATCACTCGAGTCAACCCCAGGGGCACCGGCAGTCAATATTGTCCTTTTAGCCTGAAAGGAATTTAAAGGACAGGAAATACCAAGAAGAAGAAAAAAACCTTACCCAGACTTTTAGGGTCATCTATCCATACAACTGAGAGCACAACTGATAACGTATCACAGTCAGCATCCGGGTGAAGGAGCCACAAAATACAGCACAATACATCTTTTACTGGCAGGTTAGTGCCAAATTCTTGATAAGCCTTTGATGTGCTAAAGGAAATTCTACCACTGGAATTTATAACGCTGCTAAATATCATCAGTCTGTATTAAATGTGGGGTAAGAAATCCTAATCCAATACATGTCTTTTTGTAAAATTCAGCAAATTTCTTCTCGCAGTCTGCTAGCTGTGTGTTCTGTGTGTGCGCTTAAAGTGGTCATATTATTCTCATTTTCAGGTTCATCATTTTATTTAGGGGTTGTACCAGAACAGGTTTACATGGTTTTATTTTCAAAAAACTCCATATTTTTTGTCATACTGCACATTGCTGCAGCTCTTCTTTTCACCCTGTGTGTTGAACACTCCGTTTTAGCATTGGAATGAAGCATCTCACTTTCATGTGATCTTTGTTGGGAGTTGCACATGCGCAGTACATAGTTAAGGACTACTAGCCAATCAGAAGCAGAGTAGGGTGGGTCCTGACAAGCAGGGTGCAAATTATACAGTAAGGGGGTCAACTTTTTTTTTCAGGTCAAAAAGAAAACCCAGTATAGTGCAGACGCAGGCTTCAGTAAACTAAAATCTTACAATGCTTACAATATCGTTGCTTATTTAACTAATGTGTGCAGTCTGTAGATGATGATGAATCAAATTCATTACACCAGTTGATGGGTGTCCCATACCACACAACAACTTGTAATCAACTTGTAGAGGTTACTATTCTACAGTAAAACTTCCAGAAAGTCAGACCCACAACAGCAGACCATCATGACTCAAAACAGACCCACACAATGTTGAACCAGAACCAAAGACACTATCATAAAATACAGTCTGCATTATTATCCCTTAATTCTTATCATTTCAAGGTTCAACTTTTTTTTAACAATTACCTCCTTTTCTTTTGCTCATGTTGACTGTGAATGAAATGTGATATGTTTTGTTACCTAGTCAGGTAAAACTTCTAAATTCCAGAGTGAAAACAAATGATTGCAGAAAGACTCACAAAATAGCCAACTTAAAATTAAATAATAATCTCTATATTGATGTCAAAATGTGTATCTACAATAACTAATCCTCAATTTCACTGCTCATGCCGAAGCACCAGTGTTGGCTAAAAATTGCATAAAATATGAAATGATATAGTGGTAATGAAATGACAGACTGGGCTCTCAGCTAGCTAACAACATATAGCTCATTTAAAGTAAAATAAATGCTAATTACGACTCTGAAGGTGGGAGAGTTATGCGTATTAAAGAAGCTAGATAGCACTGACGTTAACTTACAGCGTCTCCACCGGCGTGTGGTGGACTGGACTGGACTGGAGCAGCTGTGAGTGATGCAGGAAGACAAGACGTTCAACTAACGTCAAAGTTAGGAAATGGTACGGTCCATTTTAGGGTGTCAGAAATGAGTATGGGAAATATTGCAATATATACAAATACAGGTAAGAAAGACCCCCCTGAACTGTTGGTTTTGCCTCTTTTGGGGTTGTCGAAGTCTTAATTAGGGGGGTCAAACCCCCAATACCCTCCGTAATTCGAACCATGCTGACAAGCCGGTAATAACAACTTCAATTTAGCTGTACATGTTCCTAAACCAGTAACTTCGGTAACAACTGGAGCAAGAGTTTCAGAGTGGTAAGCTATTCATTTGTAACAAATTTGTCAATTTTGTCACTTTAACAGTGCACACATTTTACATAATGTGTGCCCTGTCTCTACATCACAAAAACAACACTATGTCCATTGACTGCCTAGAGAGTAGCTAAAGTGGAGCTGGTGTGCTGGCTCTGGGACCTTTTGCTAACACACAACTTAGCTAACTGCTGTATTGTAGTTTGTTGTATATCATTGGATTTGTCATGGAATTGTATTTCTCCAGAATTGCTTACCAGAACTAAGTGCATTGAAGATATTACAAGGTCGTCACTTTGTGTTGAAAAGTGGTAGGGACATTTAAGGGCTCAGACGAAACACTTGCTGATGATACACGGGCCAACTTTTTGAGCAATGTTGCTGGGCAATCTTGCTAGTGGCAAGTCTGACTATGTTTTGAACAGATAGCGGCGGTGCGGGGCGGGTGGCGGAGTGGTGGGGGAAGGGGATTACGGTAGTAATCTTTACTCATTACCAATGACGGCAACGTTGCCCTGCACGATTGCTCTAAAAGTTGCTCTGTGTATCATCAGCTTAAGTCCATGAGACATCCAACCGCTTATCCTGAGTACAGGGTCGTGGGGGGCTGGAGCCAACCCTGGAGCGACCCTGGACAGGGCAGGGCCACACATAGACAAACAACCAGCCACCAATTAACCTAGTCCACTTGTCTTTGGACAGTGGGAGGCCCCGCTAACTTCTTGCTGTGAGGCAACAGTGCTAACCACTGCACGGTGCCGCCCTCCACAAGATGTGATACTGCACAATGTTGGAGTCACAAGAACAAGACAACGAGATACTCCAATGCTATTTAGAAGAAATATTCATTGATGAAATGGACTATTTGACTGGGGAGTCTGGGGGTACTCCCCCAGAAGATTCTTCTTCATTTCCCGCACTCTAGAGACATTTTCTGCACCAATTTATGGTGGAAATGTCTTTATTTACATGAAGGGAAACAAAATTCATGTGGCCGGTGACAAATCAGAATATAAAAATATTATTGAATATAATGCAGTAATCAGTAGCTTGTTTTTCCAGCCTAAGTTACTTTTTTTGGACAAGGCAGATTTGTTTCTTCTATATTTACATTGCATTTCATGTTTTCCTATTGTGCAAGTAAACCTTTCTCATAGAATCTTTATTTGTTATTTAACATTTTTGTTGCAAGCTAATTTTCAGAAAACTTTTAACAAATGCTTTCAAAGAATGGTGGGGACAAAATCAGCCATTTCAAAAATGTCCCAGCGTCCCCAGTGTAAATGACACCTGGTTATGGTTATTTAACATAATTGTCTGTTTCCCTGATTTACTTTTAACAACTATAAGAGAACTGTAAGTTACTAGCTTGTGACTACATATTGTGTCTGTGATCAAGCCGGTTGCACCTGTAGCTTACTGTATGTAAAGTAAGTTGAGTTGAGGTAAATCTTTATTATCCCAGTAAGACAATTTGTTGCACAGCCAGCAGTACAATCATGTACTTAGGGTGCTTTCACACCTAACCTGTTGGGTTCGGATAAAAGGAACCCTGGTGGGTACAGTTTGTTTTGGCCGGTGGCCTTCCTCCCCCATTTTCATTGCCCATGCTAAAATAAGAGTGAAGAAGTCCTGCCAGGTGAAACACCAGACTAAATAAATCCCTTTTTACCCACAACTTTGTTTTTTATCACACTACTTACTGTAAATGCAGCAGGAACTTAATGATCCATGTAATCTCTAACTTTTTGTTCACAGAACATATAATTTAAGATGTTGTGTGCAAGTCCCAAAGTGTCTGGGACTTGCACACAACATCTTAACATGCTTGTCTTTGCAATTTGGTGCATTCAGAACTGAACATTCGAAAAAAAATTATCCATTGTGATACATTAAACACATAGAAATTACTTTACGATCATTTGTTTGAACTGAAGAATGAAGAAAGTCTTCGGTATATAGCCTAAACTACAACCATCGATTCTGGAATTTATGGTGACATTGCTACAGACAGGACTTCATAAGACCCTATTGTGAACCTACAATAGTACTCACAAATTTCAAGTATGGGTCTCCAGCATTTAGAAACTGCCAGATACTAAGTTCCATATGTGGAGCTAATTAGCATAAGTAGCATTCATTAGCATAACCACCTGAATGGACAATATCCCGGCAACTGCTTAGCCGATTTGGGCAATATTGGAGTGGTTCCCCTTCGAGGGAACTCGAACTGCGTCGTTTACGACACTATGGGAACGCCTCTAGGCATAGCAGGTCTGAACGTGAATGAAATCACTCCAATCCTATTGGTTTGTTGCTAGAACGGTAAGGTGTGACGGAATAACCGGAGGAGTATAAAGCACACCTGTATACACTCATCATTAGCTTTTTTCTATTCAGCAGGCGCTCTGTATGTTGTTTGAAGAAAGCTCCAGTCCTACAAGCAGCGTGTCTTACCTGAAGAAGAAGTCTACCAGCATGTCCGGCAACCAGATGTACAGAAGGTGTGTTTTTCCTTGCCCTCGGTACATCACGGATGGAGATTCTCATGAGATGTGTGTCTCATGTTTGGGGATGGAGCACGCCCGGGCAGCTCTCGAGGGGGCTGCCTGCGCCCGTTGCGAAGCCCTTTCCATGCGGGTACTGAGGTACAGCATGGCTCTCTTTTCCGAGGATGGCCGGATGTGTTCTCCCCGTGGCGTGGGCCCTGCGGCCACTGAGGCGGCCCGGCGGCTTCACTCGTGGGGTTCACAGCGTGATCTGTCGGAGGATTTCGGGACGGCTGAGGCTTTTTCACGACCTTCATCCGCTGGCTACGACGCTTCCTTTCCTCGTTCGGGAGCCCGCTTCTCGGCTTCTTCCGCTCACGGTTTGGATCCGGAGACGCTGCAGCAATCAGACTCCGAGGAGGCGGACTTGCTCAGCGTAGTGGACGATGACTTCTGGGTGTCGGGGCGGCGTCATCAGGCGGCGCCCGACTATGACGAGCTGCTGGAGGTGGTGACTATAGCCGTGGCTAAGCTCAACATCAACCGGCCACAGGAGGAGCAGACACCACAGGCTAGTGGTAAGCTTGATGAAAGGCTATTCTTTCCTGATTTACATGATGAACTGAGTAAATCATGGGGCAGACCCTTCTCTACACGGGGTGTAGAGAAGGGTCTTCAGCGGGGTGGTTTGGACTGTGGTCCGCCCGGAGCAAGGTCCGGTGTTGGGACAGGAAGTTCTTACTCTGCTGAGGAAAGGGGCCGGTTCTACAGCCGGTACTTCATAGTCCCCAAGAAGGACGGAGGGCTGCGCCCTATTTTGGATCTGCGGGTTCTAAACCGGTCTCTGAGGAGATTCAGGTTCAAGATGCTCACCATCCCCGCCGTCGTGACGCACATCCAATCCGAGGATTGGTTCTTCACGATAGATCTAAAGGACGCCTATTCCCACGTCTCTGAGGGGTCGTTATCCCGGGTCATCGAAACCGCTGGTTCATTAGTGTTCCTTGTTGCTGTGACGACAGTCGTTACAGTCGTTAAGACTACCTGTGGCCAAGACTGAACGACCATCGTTGGTATCTTCACCCCACAACACTTGAAACAGACAACAGATGGGTGAAAAACTTGTCAGATAGGGAACTCACCCAACCAGAGAAAGACATTCTGGCCAAAGGATTAAACTTCGCCATTACACCACAGCAACTACCGATAGTAGACCTACTCACAGCCACAGAATTGGCCATTAGGAAAATCAAATTAACAGAAACAGAAGCGGAACAGCTCAGACTAAAGGTATCTGCAGCCCTTTCTAATGCGAAGGCCCCCCCTTCCAACCTCACCATCCAAGAAAGGAAGGCTGTGACATCTCTGAGCAAGGATCAAAACATCACTATCCTACCTGCTGACAAAGGAAGATGCACGGTAGTACTTAACACAGCTGACTACCAGAACAAAGTCAACACACTACTAATGGACACAAACACGTATGAGACACTGAGACGAGACCCA
>NC_060159.1:13074164-13075611 GCF_021292245.1 Micropterus dolomieu
GACCCATGCACTACTGCAGCTGGAGGCTCTCTGCAGCGCCAGCAATTTTCTAAATTCTTCCCTCTCACGGAGAAAAGAAAGGTCGCAAACACAGCCGCAGCCGTTGTGTCAAGCTTAATTGTAGCAAAAAGGCTCCATATGATAATAATAATAGCCTAATTATTATTATTGTAATAAGACAAACATGATTCTGTCACAGTCGCTCAGGCCTACATGCTTCAGCTGTTAATGAGTCAGCAGTAAGAATCACAGTCTTCATTATCTAAAATATAAATGTTTCCAATGAAATGTCCAAATAAAGTTCTAAGCATTATAGCACTGTACTCTAGCCTTGTTCTTCTCTTGACAAATGTTGGGCTGATGTTCACAACTCTGTTGTCACTTTGTATTAAAGAGCAGAAAAGAGAGATCCTGTGTTTGTCCTCATCATAATAAGGATTTGTGTTGATCTGAGCACTGAACATCACTATCCTACCTGCTGACAAAGGAAGATGCACGGTAGTACTTAACACAGCTGACTACCAGAACAAAGTCAACACACTACTAATGGACACAAACACGTATGAGACACTGAGACGAGACCCAACCAGCAGATACAAGAAAAAGGCCATAGAATGTCTACAACAGTTACAGAAGGACAACACCATCACCCGTGAACAATATTACCGTTTGTATCCTGGAGAAGCCATTCCATGCATTTATGGACTACCCAAGATACACAAAGAAGGAGCCCCACTCAGGCCGATTATCAGCAGCATTAACTCGGTCAACTACAACATTGCCAAACACATTTCCACCATCTTAGCTCCATTGGTGGGAAACACGCCTCACCACGTCCAAAACTCTATTGACTTTGTAAACAAAGTTCGAGGACTAAAACTGGATCCAGATGAAACCATGGTATCCTATGACGTGACTTCTTTGTTCACCTGCATCCCCACCATAGAGGCAGTAGAAACCGTTAGGAAACGGCTAACACAAGACAACACCCTGGACAACAGAACTAGCCTCGGCCCTGACCAAATCTGCAAATTACTCGACCTCTGTCTAAAACCAACTACTTCCAGCACAACGGTGGATTCTACAGACAGAAGCATGGCTGTGCCATGGGCTCACCGGTATCCCCGATTGTGGCAAACATCTACATGGAAGAAGTGGAGAATAAAGCCCTCAACTCATTCAGAGGAATAGCACCGAGCCACTGGTACAGATATGTGGACGACACCTGGGTCAAAATCAAAAGCCAGGAAGTGCAAGCCTTCACAGAACACATCAACTCTGTGGACAGTAACATCAAGTTCACACGAGAAGATGTTCACAACAACAGTTTGGCCTTCCTGGACTGCGCTGTACACATTGAAGAGGACAGGAGCCTGCAGATTGGTGTTTACAGAAAACCCACACACACAGACCAATACCTACTGTTCGATTCCCACCACCCACTGGA
>NC_060159.1:13075711-13089173 GCF_021292245.1 Micropterus dolomieu
ACGAAACGTCTTCCAGTATCTTCAACCAAGTCCAGTTGCCCTTGATTTTAACTTTCGTTGGATAACTATGACCTGGATGACTGAGAATCTTCATAGACGTATGTAACCCTGGTTCCCCGAGAAGGGGAACGAGACACTGCGTCGGCCCGCCGCACCTCTCTCCCCGCCTGAAGCGCCTGCTTCATAGTTTAAGCTAATGATGAGTGTATACAGGTGTGCTTTATACTCCTCCGGTTATTCCGTCACACCTTACCGTTCTAGCAACAAACCAATAGGATTGGAGTGATTTCATTCACGTTCAGACCTGCTACGCCTAGAGGCGTTCCCATAGTGTCGTAACCGACGCAGTGTCTCGTTCCCCTTCTCGGGGAACCAGGGTTACATACGTAACCCGAGACGTTTTGGGGGTTAATGGGAATGCTGAATCAATCTCTTGACATTTTCAAAATGAGCAAGATTTATTCATTTAGAGTGAATTTTGAGGTTATTTATATGGTTAATTCATTGGACCTCACCTGCATTTCAGAATCAAGAGAGCTCAATCTCATTGGTGTGAAAGTTGAGATATAATATTTTTCACATTTCTTCAGTTCTGCCTGTGATTTTTGTTTTGCTGCACAACAGTGTGTCACTGACCTGTGTCACTGCTGCTGTGGTTACTGATGTCACCAAGCTTGTTAGGAGAGTGCAAGTGGAGGTGCAAACCTGGACTGTGATGCTAAATGCAACATGTCACCATGTTGCTTTTAAGTCTTTTGAGGTCTGTGTCAGTGGAGGAGCCCTTGTTGCTGGGGAAACAGCACCAAAGGCTGACATTTACTGTTGATGCTTAGAGTGTTTTTTTTTTCTCACTAAAGTTTGCATCAAAGTCTCAGTTCATCCATACGTAAAGAGGGGAGAGGAACCCCAAGAGAAAGTAATTTGGCTGTGGGCATTAATGTTTGAATTAACCGTATATTTATTACCTACTTTCATGTCTCAGACTGCAAATATTTTGTTTGTGCTGTTGGTTAATATAGTGTTAGCTTCTACTGACAGCTCACTGTATATGTGAGTAAGTGTGTGTTGGGAAAAGAGAAACCAGGCCACATCCCCTGGGGAGACAGACTGAGGCTCATATCCAATGCTCTTTATGAAAGAGAGCTGTCCTCCTGTCAGATCTCTCTATTTTTCTTCTCCCAGTGCCTTCATCTCTCTCTCCTCTTTATATTCATCTTTTTCTTCTACTCGCCCCTCCAGCACACTCCCCTGTATTTCATTCATCTGGCTCACTGTATCTTTTCTCACAATCTATAAGGATTTCACTTTGAACTGATTCCCCCTACAAGTCCACAGCATTGAAGATGAAATTGGAATTCTTGCCTTATAGCTAAAGCAGATGCCTTGACCCGTGATTTATCTTTCACGATGAATAGAATCACTCCAGAAAGTCTTGGAACCGTTGTAGCAAAATTGGATGATTAGAAGATAAGTTAATCAGATCACTTAACAACCTATGTGCTTTTATAAAGGACAAGTATGACTGGTGAATCATTCAGCGGTGCTTTTTCCCCCCATATCTATGAACAAAGGAACATTCTCACAACAATCCTGGATTTTTTTCCTGGATTTTCCAGGCAGTGTCCAATTAAGGTCTGTGACATGATCTTATACCTTTTAGGGCTGAATCGCCTGCTGTATTGTAAAATCGCTCTGCAATTTCAGCAACTTACTCAACTTTGAACACGGGAATGTCCCTTTTCTCCCTATCAGCATTTCTCATCTTTTGTCCCTCTGCTCTTGACCCCCGTCATAGTGTTACTGTGGCGATGGGGGGTCGGTGTTTGCTCATTGGTGTGGCGCCACATAGGAAGCAGCTGACCGTTGTGCAGGAAGTGGACAATGAAGGACACACTGAACTGAGCCAAGAAAAGAGGGGAGTGTGTGTGTCTGTGTGTGTATACGTGTATATATATATTGTGTGTCAGTAAATGTGTATAGTGTGTAAATATGTAGACCATTGTTTTCACTGGTGCCACTTGTTAGTGTAGTTATAATATATAACAATATTATAAGTGTTTATTGATGTATTTGACACTATTACTTCTCTTATGATACGTCAATAATTGCTGTATAAACAACTAATAACTGCTTTATATATATTTCTAGCACCTGCCTGTGAATGATTTGTACATAGGACTAGTTTTACTGTGTTTTCAAGCAATCATTACTAAGATTTAAAATGTGCTTATATTTGCTTCAGCCACATTATAGTGTGTTATAAACACTTCTTAAGTACTTATATATTAGGTCTATTTAAAAATGTAAATAAATATGGAGAGTTAAAATAAAGTGTTACCATTAATTCAAAATTTGCATCAATATTAACTGAGAAATGAAAGTGTATATTAAGGCTAAATATGAATTAGTTGAATCCGTTCAACTGATATTCAGTGAGACACCTGAGATCATAGTTTGTTTTTTATCACTGCTTGTACTGTGGCACATAAGATTACCTTACAAGGTACAGAGTAAATATAAAATGTGATATCATTTCTGAAGCACAGGTCAGGCAAAGGGAAATGATTGGCATGCCATGAGCCGCCTGAGAGACAAAAGACAGAAACAAAGCATGTCTGTAAATAGTGCTGCTGCACGCTTGTGTGCTCTCTATGGCTCCTGCAGACTTCCTTATCTGAGAGCCATCGCTTGGATCGCTCCTCTGAAGTTGACGCTTCCCATTGTTCCTGGAAAGACTGGAATTTCACAGCTGGTTCAATGGGACTGACAGAGAGAGGTACACAGAGTAAGGTAAAGGTTTGATATGGACCATAAGGACGGAGAACAGACAATGGGAAAAGTCCATTGTTTTTTGCTACTTTGAGTTGACCATGAGTCAGCTGTGGGTTAAAACATAAGGCTTACATTAATACAATAAAATAAATTATAAGTACAACAACCGATACACATAAGAATTACAGAATTTCAAAAAACTGAATAAATGTGTATAGATATGGATGCATTACCATGATATGACATTTGTTTTAAGAAATAGTAAAGTATCCACGAAAATATAACTTTACCTTCAAACATGATGTCACTATTGAACAGATGACATTGAGATAATGACAAAAACATTGCTTGGACCAGTAGCCTAGAGGAAGGAAAGAAGATTTATGATTCACACTATTTTTTTATAGCAGAGGCACCACAGGCTAAATCTACTCCCCTGCCAATCCATCGACTTTTCCTTGAAATTCAGAATTTGGGAGATTCAGAACCTATGGAAAAAAAAATAAACTGTGGAAAAAACATATCCCTTATGAATAAAGACATGTGTCATGTGTAGTGTGAAACTTTACAGCTAGTTAAACTTTCCACTCATATAACTTGGTTGTAAAGTTCAGTTGAGGTGTTCAGGGTTTGTTACAGAAGTTGGACATTTTCTTTTTATAAAGAGTAAAATGGTTTCCATCTATTTTTGTGCAGATGTGCAAATTAACAGGCGCTATATCATCTTTATCACATGCACCCTGGCTCCAAACAACCTAACTTGTTTTGCACCTGAGGTTGAGTTGTGGTACCTGCTTTGGCCTGACAAAAATGTAGTGCATTTTGTTATACACAGAAAGCACAGTGTCAGGGTTTGCACTCTCTCCTGAAAATCAAAATTAATGTAATGCCTTTAGAAGGATCTGCATTTGGAAATATGATTAGAACAGCGTATATGTACATCTGCACCATTTTGCACTCCACAGAATTACATGCAAATCACCAAAGCTGGAGTTGCAGTGTGCATGCAACAGGTGTGTGTATCTCTTTATTCTACCCTCAGTATGAAGTCAAAGATGAGAAGATATGATAAAATGCCCTTTGCTCTGTGTCCTCAGAGACATATTCTGGTGTGAGTGTATGTGCTTGCGCGTGCGTGTGAGCAGGTAATATGTCCCTCATTCCCCAGGCTTATTCCTGTCAGTCCCCCATTGAAGACTGTCTAACTGAAAAGGTCACTAGGCTTCCGCTTAACAGACAGACAGATGGCGAGAGAGCTGAATATTTTAATAATGATTATTGGATCAAAAGAGACAGACAAGGAAGGGAATGACAGGTTTGAACAAAAGTTGGCTGCAAAAAGCTGATATTAAAAATGGATTTAAAACATATATAATTTCATGATTGTTTCTGAATAATAGTTATTCAAGTTTGTTTGCCTGATCATGCCTTGACATATGATTGTAGAAAAGCACTCTATTTAGAAGACACTTAGCTAAGTCCACTGCTAAGTCTGACATGTTTCTTTTGGATTCCCACCCAAACTTCCCTGCTCAGACTGTCTACCGTATGCGTCACTCTCTCAGGCATGTAGCACCTGCCAAGCACAGCTGAAGGCAGGATGCCAGAGCCTCTGTCTCACTTCCTCCTGTTCCTAAGAAAGATTAGGTCAAGAGATTGAGCTGTCTGTCATACAGCAGACAAGGTACACAGATGGGGCAGCCAAGTCACAAGGCAGGGTGAAATAACACAGGGTCAGAAATGTGCAGAGGACCTGCGTTGTGCTGAAAACAAGCTATAATCTTATTCATTTTTATGGCTGCAGATTTAGTTTTCACCACGTAATTATTTAGAATGGTTTTGTTTGTCTGTTCTTTTTGGTGCAGTTAGAGTGTAAATGTCCGCAGTCTGAGTGAAGTCAGTCAGTTAGACGTGCTGTATGCTGTAATAAACACAGTGTAACTGCATGATGCATGAACAAAAGTATATGGCACACTGTCACACATACAGTGCATACCTCACATGCTGTACCTTTCGGGTCATGTGATTCACATAAACCGTTTCTCCAAATATTCTTTAAGGACACTTAAGTCTCAGAAGTCATCATTTAAAGATATTGCAAGCTCTCTATTTATAACTATAATAATAAATATTCAACATGAACTTAATATAAATAACAAAGATGTTCAACTAATGTGTTTTGTATAGCACACTAGCATGAGGTCATTGTTCCCCATACGACAAACACCTCAAATGGTTGGATTGTCATGTGACCACAATGTATTTTAGAGATTCTGCTATGTTTTTTTGTGTGGTTCGGAACTCATGAAAGGAATAACAACCCATATGGATTACATGTTGGTGCAAAATTGTTCATGTACTTGTTGTCATGTAAGATGTAATTGATGGCTATGCAAAATACTGAATACACGGAATGTATGAAACCAGCAAATGTGCACCCACACTGTACACTGTAGGCCATTGTTATAATAACTTTATTGTGATATTCTATTATATAACATGTTTCCCCCAGCCTGTCACATGGTTGATGAGTTCTCACAGCTCCTGTTCTTCCTGTCCCTTCAGGCGATTGGCTCAGAATATCTAAAGAATAAATAGGTCACCTTGTTTAAAATCACAACCAAATACTTCAAATTCCTTGGCTATCTTTGCTAAGAAAACCATGTGAGGAAAACCATGCGATGCCAATACCTTAACAACCCGTTTTCTATGCGCATACATACGTCACACATCAGACCACATACCACATTCAGTCATGAGATGGTGATCATCAGGTGTGTGTGTGTCAGGTGAGTCAACCTGACATACCTGACACTTCTCTCACCTATCTGAGACATCTCCCCACATCTGACAACCACGTGTTTTTATTTTCTCTTTTGTCCCACTTGCACCAATGGTGAGATTGGTATTGAACAACACCCCCATGTAGGAGGGCAAAGCAGTCAAACAGGAGGTTGTCACAAGTGCATGTAAACTTCACATTGTAAACAGACTGAAATGCATACACATATGATTGTACTGTATTAACCTTGTAGAATTAATGATACTGTATTTGAATTAGAATTTTCTTGTCTTGTAAATGCCACTATATGCAGTATATTAACTCTTCGTGATGCTGTAACCAGTCACCTGCATACAAATGTCAAAATATATCTTAACAATCACATATTAAGTTGACAAAACAATCTCAACTCAAGGTCAACATGTACTGAAGCTTTTGACCGTATCCTAATCAGGAAATAAGCTGATTTTGAAAATTTTTTGATCATTTAATATTTTGTAAAGGGATAATTATTGTGGACCAAGAAGGAATCTTCAGATTTGGTTTGGTACTATACTGTATTCTCACTCTGCACTGTTGCCAGTCTCCCCAGCCAGGATTCAAAAAAATATTGCTGCTAATAAGACATCCACAGTTTCCTGAAACCTTCTTCTTCAGTAAGCACTGACTAGCTGTGAATTCCCTTCACAGAATGTAAACAGTTTGGAGGTACGAGGTCCTCCTTAATCAATACATTCTTGCTCATATACGGTAAGTTGATATCACACCATCAACCTTCAGTTAAAAATAAAGCTCCACTCTCACGTAGCTGACTTGGACATTTTCTATCACCTTGCTATCAGAGTGAGACCAGTGACACTTTACAGAGTACTTTCACATTACAGATTCCTGACAGTGGTCTACTGAAATTCTGTGAAATGGACACATTGTCTTCAAAATGATGTGGCCTGTCCATTAAGAAAAAAAGAGTTAATTGTGTCCTGATGATATAAAGATGCCATGTTTAGGAGCAGGTAGTGTTTCTTTAACAGGTAGTGTTTCTATGTAATACATCATCTAAAACACTTTGGATTTCCATTATCATTAAAGTGTACTGTACAAAACCTGACTTGGCTTATGTCTAGTGCTCTGAATTGGTTTGTAAACTGTTGATTCAATCATATAGTCATTTTTGAGGTCATAGTTAGAGGGTCTGGGTTAGTTGTATGGGATTCCATTATACTGTCATGTGTTTTATTTTTTTGGTCTACCCCATTAATGTCGACCATTGACCCACATGTGATTTCCAATCTATGTTAAGTTTAAAAATTGGGCAGGGCACAACCATCAGATTATGTTTTCACCCAACAAACAGAAAATGAAAATGGTGTAACAATTGAAATGTTACATAAATACCAGGTAACAAGGGTGGGACCAAGTCATTGTCACAAGTAAGTCTTGACACTCTCAACCCAAGTCAAGTCCAGCATTTGACAGGGCAATAGCTAAGTGTACATCAAATCAATGTAACAGTAACGTTGAACATTGAAATTATCATTTAATTTAACATCTTTTTATACAACTGATATCATCCCACAGGCACCCACTCCTCTCTTTTCTTTCCGTCCCTTTCTCTCTATACATATAATCCAGAATTGTAAAATTCCAAGATTACCATAAATAATTAAACACATTTAGAAACAAGTGATACTTAGCTGAAAAAATTTGAACACTGAATTGCAAGTTTCTTAGCTTTGGGCTTAAGGAGGAGATTGAGTCTTAAGCTCAAGTCCACGTTCAGTGAAAATGCACTTGGTGCTAAAGGACAAGACTGCTGTTATTGTTTATTTTTCTTGTCAACAAATCCAATTAAAAGATCAGAACCAATGATCATTTGGTCTGTTTCTCAAATGGAGCTCTATGCTTAAGATGAATTATTAGCCTTTAGCTACACAGGCAATACTTTTTACAGGATCAAATCATTGTTTTGATCTCTTCGTTGGATTTTCTTTGACAAGAACAATGTAGAAATTCAGCTTTATCCTGAAAAAATAGAGTAAATATTTTTTGATCTGCTCATAAGCCACTTAATTTGTGGCCTGAGTATGACTCAAGTCCAAGTTATGTGACTAGACTCTAAAAAGTACCAAAACTAAAACATTTATTTTGAATTGTCACGGCAAATGAAACATTATGTAAAATAAACCCTGAGTGAGGGAGTCTCACTTGCTGCGTGTTGCAGTTGCTGTTTTAGCTGACTGAGCACAGTGATGAGCGTCGGCCAGTGAGCCATTGTAATTGGTTCTCTCCTCTCCAGCTCTTTCCCTCTGTCTCCTTAGCTCAGCACTGCAGCGTTGTCAGTCCCAGTGGGAGTTGGTTCATGGCTGCACTCCCTCCCACGCACATCAACACACACACACCAACACAGTACTGTACCCTGGCAAACAAAAATACACAAACCTCACTCAAAGGCACCATAATCATTGGAATGTGAAGGTGCGTGTGAGCCCCATTAGATTCTCATAGCCCAACCCCGCTTTTGCAAACACCATCGTTACTAACTCTCACGCACACACTAACAGTAGGCACGTGACCATGTGTGTGCTGCTCATTAGGTGATGATAGATTTAGTGTGCTTGACTTTAGGCCCTGGGAGAGACTTGAGGTGAAGTATACCTAATAAGAGTGTGTGTTACAGACTCTGAAACACATACAAAGATACACAAATACACTCACACTCCCAAAATGGTTTTCATCACTCTATTCATTAGTCAAATGTGGGCGTCAAAGGGAATTAATGTTGTTTACTGCACCTGTCAGAAGTCTGCATTTACTTGCAGGTGGCACTCATTATCACTCATCCTGATACCATCACAGACACAGAAATTTTTCATCATCTCATACCTTGATCCTCAGTCATTCCAACACATTTCCTTCTTTTGATTATTCACGCAAAACAAATGCTGTCAGCTTGCATATATGCTAACGACCTCACACAATGCACACACACCTTTGCAGACACAGATATGCACACTCGGTTCTCACCCGGTGAATCATATTCACAGAAATTGGGAGCTTTGTGGCAACATGTGTGTGAGACAGGGTTACTATTTTCAGCATGGGAGAGAACTCACGACTGGCAGGGGTGTATGAAAGAAGCACTTTTCCCTATAGATGCTCTTTGCTGCAGCCTGTGGAAGCAGAGCAGGGATATGGTTAATTTATGAAAATGACTCGAGAGTCAAGATTAGCTTCTCTAAAGTGGAAGAAAGTGAGAAAAGACAGTGGATGTGAATATGTTTCAGAACATAACTTTTGCACAACACAGAGATGCATGCAGGCAGGTACACATGGTGGAGGAAATTCGGGGCATCGTTCCCAGTGATGAGCTCACCTCCGGGTGTCAGTGACCAGCCTGTCCCTGCCCAGGAAGATGTCACCCTTGGCGAGATCCCTGCCTTTTTGAGCAGAGAAGCAGAGCTAAGGGGGACAGCGGAAATCAATTGTACTTGATGCAGTAGAGAGAGGTCAGAGGGCAAAGACAAAAATAGTGAGTGAGGAAAGGAGAGGCTAGCAAGGACACATTCTCTCATCTGCAATGTTGATTAGCTCTTTCCTCGCAAATTAAACTTGTTGTGTCGATGCGAATACTGTTAAACTGACTGGTGGAGATGTCTTTGCGCTATGTTTGGCTTGCAGAGCAGAGCAAGGATAAACAGGGGCATGATGGATTTCCATTGATGAGCTTTCGCTGCCCTTTACACTGTGATTCATCTTTTGGCTGCATAGAAAAATCCACAGGAAAAAGTGGATGCAGAAAAGAAGACACATTTCTGTTTTCAGTTGTATTTTTAGCAGTTTTAAAGATTTAAGATAAGCAACCAAAATAATGCAATAGAAACACATTCTCTCACAGCGTTTGTTTAGATCGTCTGTGCTGTCTCTCAGATGCAGTTTCCTTTAGAGAGCGAATCAAGTCAAGTTGAGTTGTGGTGTTTTTTCTCTCTAAAAAGACTGAAAAGGATTAGCAGAGTTTGTTATTTATTTATTTATTTATTTTTTACCAGGTCTTGTTCAGTATACGATCAAAACATGCCCAGTGGACCTCATTAGCAGTGAGAAAACAGAAGTGTATATTACCTCTGACCATCACAAGGGCTTTAATCAGCCTTACTTGGCCTTCTATTAAAAGTTCTTGGTTGGATATGTACTGTATGAATATGTACTGTAAATAATAAGCATGAAATACATGTAAACACCAACCCCCACATATCATGTGGTTGTCATAGTTAGAGGCTTTTTTTGAGGAGGGGGTGGTTATATATGATACTTTACTGCTTCTAGCTCACTTTGAGTAAAATCCATAATTTATTGACTTTGTGATCATTTTGGCAATTCTCTGAACCATTTAAGAAACCTTGTTATTAATTATTTATTGGCTGCATTTGAATCCACAAGAGCAGCAGAGAATCTGTGGGTCTCTTGGGAGATCATAGAATAATTTATGTGCTATAGAGCTATATATTTGAGCGAGAAATTGTTGCGGTTATGTAAGGGTGTTGCTACTGTCAGACTATATAATAGCACCCTGGAGCCCTTACAGCTCTTTGAGGAGATATTTTGGCAAACTAGGTTTTTGTCATCCTTCAATCTTGTGACTGTATTCAACAAAGAAAACCACTGATGCCTAAATGTTAAGAGTCAAAATAGGCTTTTTCTTCCTTTATTCTATTGCCTAGCTGCAGTGAGGCAAGTTTTAAAAATGCACTTAATATCTCAAACAAGTTTTTATATCTTTTGGGCTTTTTATGTAGCCTTGTATGTAAATCCATTGGAGGGCTCAAGTTAAAAACAACTCTAAGGAGGTTTTTTGCTCAACGTCATTGATGAAACCAAGTGTGGTATATAAAGAATGTTTAAAAGAACATTTCTTAGGCAAACTAAATTTTAGGATTTGCTGGTAAAGCCAAAAACAAAGAGGTTTTCGGTAGTAGAATGCATGTTTGCTTCCCGGTAAATAGCAGGCCGCTCTCAGTTCTTATACAGCTGCCTGAAAAGCTGATTTCACCAATCATTGTTCTGTGTTATTACCGCTGAGTCACTTTTGATCTGACTGATCCTGATTACAGTGAATACTGCACAGTCATTGCACCACATCTGTCTCAATATGAAGCTGAGGCAAACTGACTCGATTGCGTAATAAGTTTTATTTTCCACTGAATGTGTACCACATATGCCACCAAGTGTTATTAAGAAATATCTTTTAATTTACACAGTGAGTGGGGGTGAGGGCGTTTGTTGCCACTGAATTATCAGGTTCTTAATATTGACTTTCTAATTGGTTCTGTCTTGACCATTACAGTAACGTTATTGTATAGGCTACTTATGCAAAATAAAACATTTCAGCAAATGTTTTTTATGCATTTCAGAAAAATTGCGCTTTTACAACATCTTCTGCTTCTGCAAGTTACTAGTACTTATTATATGTTCAGTAATTAACATCTCCTTGTATAGAATTATTCCATAGAGCAAATAAGATCAAACTTGATTCTGAAAGGAAGCAGTACCTAATTCTGCAGTGTTACCATGCTCATACCCTGTTGGATTACATTTAAAGGAATAGTTCAACATTTTGGGAAATAGGTTTGTTTGCTGTTTTGTCAAGAGTTAGATGAGAAGTTCAGTACCACTCTAATCTGTATGCTAAATATGAAGCGGGAGCCAGGAGATGGATTGTTTAACTTGACTGGTCGAGGCTGAAATTTTTTTGGGATAGGAGTCCATTTCGCTTTTTAGCACGGGATTGGGACGGGACAGGAAAAAAAGTCATTGGGAATGGGTGAGGCAGAAATAATAGGTAAGTCTTATATAAATATAAATATGCAGTTCTAATATAAATAAATCACCCTCTAGTTACAACGCCCTGTCAAGAAATGGTTCATAACAGTAACTCCCCGAAAAACCACAACTTGTTGCACTTGTTTGTGTACAGATTAAAGCAAGAATATATAACTATAACAACAGAGGCTACAAATGACAATTATGGCATAATACTAAATGTTTTAATACTAACAGGTTTTTTTGCATTTAGCCAAAATGTTAAGCTATTGCAAAGTGAAGAAAAGTAGTAAAGTCTGTGAGCTGACTCAGAATTGTCCATAATATGACGATATTTACCATCACTGTGCTCTGTCACCATATTTAACATTAGCCATCACCATCTACAGTATACCAGACCAAGTAGCAGCGAAACCCCTGAGTGCATAATGACATTTCCCTAAAAGTCAACAATTACATTGAAAATACTGATGCATCTAAACTAACTCAAATTGATAACATGACCAATTTAGTGGCAGCAACAATTCACAACCATGTGGATTCAAAGAGTCTGCAGGTTTTTACTCCAACCAGTCATGATAAAAGCTGATCTCACTGACTCATGCCAAACACTCCAACATGAGCAGTTTGTTCTTGTGAAAGTAAAAAAAGGCCACACAAACAATACCTTGGATCTAGCCCCAATTAGAATTCAAGACACACTTTGACATTAGCTGCTAGAAATGCCTCAGGTTGTTTGAGTTTGTTAGCTTACAGCAGGCAAAGGTCAAGTTTAAACTAATTTCCTCATCATGGGCGAAATCAAATCAGTAAACATCAGCTTTTAATTGATACATGAAAAAGACATACAGGTTTAGTACAAGAAAGAATTTTTTTCAGTAGGCCAGATATCTAGTTGAATATGAAGACTACATGTAAAGGGTTCTTTCTTTTTGCTTAATTATAATTTATAATTATTTCTTTGTAAGGCAATATAGCTGGCTAAGAACTAGAAACGTGGACGTTATTTTTGTGCCAGATTTGCTGCACACCTAAAGTGCATTGATTCATTAAAGGAACATGATTTAGCTTTATCATTCATGGGTGTCACATCAGGAAATGAAACTATCCCTCTGTTAGAGGTCCAGAGGCAAGGGCATACACAGATATGATACATGAAACCCTCACACGCTTACTGTGGTGGAGACATATCTTGGGTGTCACTCTTTGCTCCTCACAATTTCAGAGACAAGCAAAGGGAAAGAAATCACGGGAGGGATGCACTGTGAGGTGAGGAGGATTTGAAGGAGGGATACAGAGAGAGAGAGAGAGAAGGAGGCACCACCATCGACTGCAGCACAAAAAATGAGTGAGCGGAGGGAAAGGGGGAGGGCAGAGTGGTGATAAAGGACAGTGAGGGAGCTGGAGAGAGAGAGAGATGGAAGGAGATAGAAGGGGAGGCGGCATCTGCTCACTGCGGAGCCTTTCATTGATAAAGTAGCGCTTGTGTAAGCCAGAGGACTGCAGCTGGACACATCACACACGCCTCATGTACACACCTCCTGGGTGTTTGTTTACAGGCTCACACCACCACGGAATCAGTGCATCCACTCAAAGTGCACTCTAAACAAGTGCATCTCTGAGGACACACACTAATCCCACAGTGACATGCTCTTATTGAAAACGGACAGCAACATCATCAGCGGACTCTCCCTCCTCTTCTCTCCACCCTCTTTTGGGTATGTGGGCATAATTCAGTGACAAACAGGGAAGCGACACCTGAAACTGAGGAGCAGGAGCTGGTGCATCTGATCTGGGACCAGTTTTTGGAGGAGTCCTCGGATTTAAAAACAAAGGCTGTTAAAGCTGCAGGGGAATCAGCCAACGCAGCAGCATAAAGGTACGGAAGGATGAATGCATGCCTGCATACAGTGCATGCATTTATACACATACACACTTTGGAGGGATGTGTAAACACACATTTGGATACACTTATACATGCATGGGTCAACTTCCCCCCCACACACACACACCTGACAGTTCACTGAGATTTTCTCCTCACAGCAACAGGAGCTGACACCTCTCTCCTCCTCTCCATCTTCTTGTGTGCAT
>NC_060159.1:13089273-13106860 GCF_021292245.1 Micropterus dolomieu
CATGTAAAGGGTTCTTTCTTTTTGCTTAATTATAATTTATAATTATTTCTTTGTAAGGCAATATAGCTGGCTAAGAACTAGAAACGTGGACGTTATTTTTGTGCCAGATTTGCTGCACACCTAAAGTGCATTGATTCATTAAAGGAACATGATTTAGCTTTATCATTCATGGGTGTCACATCAGGAAATGAAACTATCCCTCTGTTAGAGGTCCAGAGGCAAGGGCATACACAGATATGATACATGAAACCCTCACACGCTTACTGTGGTGGAGACATATCTTGGGTGTCACTCTTTGCTCCTCACAATTTCAGAGACAAGCAAAGGGAAAGAAATCACGGGAGGGATGCACTGTGAGGTGAGGAGGATTTGAAGGAGGGATACAGAGAGAGAGAGAGAGAAGGAGGCACCACCATCGACTGCAGCACAAAAAATGAGTGAGCGGAGGGAAAGGGGGAGGGCAGAGTGGTGATAAAGGACAGTGAGGGAGCTGGAGAGAGAGAGAGATGGAAGGAGATAGAAGGGGAGGCGGCATCTGCTCACTGCGGAGCCTTTCATTGATAAAGTAGCGCTTGTGTAAGCCAGAGGACTGCAGCTGGACACATCACACACGCCTCATGTACACACCTCCTGGGTGTTTGTTTACAGGCTCACACCACCACGGAATCAGTGCATCCACTCAAAGTGCACTCTAAACAAGTGCATCTCTGAGGACACACACTAATCCCACAGTGACATGCTCTTATTGAAAACGGACAGCAACATCATCAGCGGACTCTCCCTCCTCTTCTCTCCACCCTCTTTTGGGTATGTGGGCATAATTCAGTGACAAACAGGGAAGCGACACCTGAAACTGAGGAGCAGGAGCTGGTGCATCTGATCTGGGACCAGTTTTTGGAGGAGTCCTCGGATTTAAAAACAAAGGCTGTTAAAGCTGCAGGGGAATCAGCCAACGCAGCAGCATAAAGGTACGGAAGGATGAATGCATGCCTGCATACAGTGCATGCATTTATACACATACACACTTTGGAGGGATGTGTAAACACACATTTGGATACACTTATACATGCATGGGTCAACTTCCCCCCCACACACACACACCTGACAGTTCACTGAGATTTTCTCCTCACAGCAACAGGAGCTGACACCTCTCTCCTCCTCTCCATCTTCTTGTGTGCATCTCTTTCTCTCTCTCCCTTTCTCTCTTACTTCTGCTCTATCTTTACCTCTATCCTGACACCTAGCTGTTGCAGTAATCTCATTCTCATTGCAGTGTTCCTTCTCTCTCTCCCTCACATTTTGGTCCATCTGCCTCCTCCACCTCTACCTCCTCTCCCTCTTACTCTCCTTCTCCCATCCTCTTTTTGCCACCCCCCACCCCAACCTCTCTCTCTCTCTCTCTCTCTCTCTCAACACAGAGGCGTGTCTCTCATTTGCTGTCCCGCAAAAGCCACAGCTCTCTCCTCATGTCTTAAACAACTCTCCCTCTCTCTCTCCCTCTCTCTCTCTCTCACCCCCTTGTCAGCCTGTCCGTCATCCTGGGATCCTCGGAGGCAAGCGGAGTGCCGGTGTCGGCCATGAAGCTGGTTAACGGGGGAGGAGGAGGAGGAGGAGGAGGAGGAGGAGGAGGAGGAGGAGGCGGTGGAGGAGGTGCAGGAATGGCAGGAGGGGGTGAAAAGACCGCCTTTTCCTTTAAGAAGTGCTCCGCTTTCCAGTTTGTCAAGAGAAAGGTGAGTTTGGGATGAAACACACAGACACACATACACACACAAACACACACACATTTTTGGATGGATGCATATGTGAGCGTGTGCCTACACATGCACCTACACAACCAAGGTGGGAGGTGTATTGGCTGAGAGAGGAGGTGTCACAGCCGGAGTGTTCCCTCTCTCCCTCTCCTTCTGTGTGTGTGTGTGTGTGTGTGTGTGTGTGTGTGTGTGCGCATGTGTGTGTGCCAGAGATGATGTCATTGTGAGAGCTAAGCCGCGCTAATCAGGTGCAAAGATTCGGCTCCCTGCGCATCTGTTTTTACTGCGTGTGTGAGTGTGTTTCTCTGTGCATTTTGTGTGTGCGCGCATGTGTGTGTGCTCCCAAACACTGTTGCATTACAGAACCCACAAGTGTCTGTTGTCTGGAAATCATGACATCACTGAGCTGGCGAGGTCCTATAGTTTAGGATCTATACTCAGCATATCCTGCGTTATACTGCAGTGCTGTCACACGGCTCATTACCTTTGTAATGGTAATGGTTTTGCATTAAATGCTTTCCTTGGTTGTCGTGTTTGTGTAATGGCTGTTTGTGTGCTGACTTTTCCAAAACAAAAGTACAATCCAGTGATTTAATGGACTACAAAACTGCACTTGGAGGATTTTGGCGCAGCTTTCTAATTAGGCCTGCTTTATGAAGATTTTATAAGTTGTAACTAATGGCTTTAGTAATGGTCAATAAATCATTTGTTGTTGAATATAACTGGTGTGTCTCATTAACTAGCTCCTTTTAACTAGGAATTCATAAACATTTACAACTGCAGGCAGGTTTTTTGGCCTTCAATCCCACTTTTACTAACTATATTCAAATTACAGTAATAATTACTTACCGCAATACACTGGCATTTATATGTCTCAGACCATTTGATTAAAGCGTTAAGACCAAATTATCAAACCGCTGACTTTGTGGACTATTAAAGTGGAACAACTCATTAACCCTTATTGATGACTTACTCACTTTCTAAAAAGCCATCAAGGCTGCAGTTATACATTTTAGTAAGTCATTAATAAAGAGTCATGGGTTGCTAACTTTTAATGGACACATCAGGATGAGAGAAAGAGCAAGCTAAAAGAAACAAATAAGGTTTGCTAGAGGAATATATGAACTAAGGATTTTTCACAGGCACCAAAAAGTTGTATTTATTACCAGTCTTATTTCTGCACTATAAAGCATTAATAAATTGTTTATTAACAGTAAAACAGCCATTAGTTGTAACTTGCTAAACCCTTACAACGTATGCTTCATTAGAAAGTAGATTGTCCAATGCTTCAAATTATTGCATGCATTAGAAAAATAACAGACATAGAGCTAAAATATTAGTCAGTTAACAGCAAATGTATCAGCAACTGTTTTGATAATTGACGAATCATTTAGTGATTTTTGTCCATCCATCCTGCATACAGAGTCGCGGGGGCTGGAGCCAATTCCCAACCATCGGGCGAAAGGTGGGGTACACCCTGGACAGGTCGCCAGTAGTGATTTTTATGATTTTTTAAAAAATAAAAGTGCAAAAGAAGTCAGTGGTTTCTTAGTTTTTCATGATTATAAATTGAAA
Organism: Micropterus dolomieu; assembly: GCF_021292245.1. Taxonomy (NCBI): domain Eukaryota; kingdom Metazoa; phylum Chordata; class Actinopteri; order Centrarchiformes; family Centrarchidae; genus Micropterus; species Micropterus dolomieu. The sequence goes on from NC_060159.1 coordinate 13,092,600, forward strand.
ATCTTCGGGTTTTGGACTTTTTGATAATGGTAACTTAGGCTCTGAAAAATTGCAAGGATGCCCATCGTTACCCAGTGAATTGTCACTGTAAATAATGCCATCAAACACTGCTAAACTGATTGACATGATCAGGGATTTGTTGGACTTGTAAGCGTCAGTAGTATATATTGTCATCTGTCTCAACCTCCATTAGCGTTTGTTACACTCACTCAAAACATGCCAAGCTTGAAAAACAGTTCAACTTCTGTTTCCTCCAATCTGAATAATTTGCAGCCGATTTACACGAGATCAAAAGAAAACACAGAGCAGCACGGCTACAGGGTATTACAGGAAGGAAATGACTAATATTACTTTCAGCATGTGGAGGAGAGGTGGAGTGATACATTCACTCAATAATCACTGTATTGCTTTGCTATGGCACACCATTATTTTTTCCATTACGCAAACTGTGTAATATAATAAATCAGATAACAAAGTAAGGCTTTATTGCACAGGTTATTATGTTCAAGTTACCACATTTTCAGCCTAAGGGAGTGAATGCGTTCCAGGATAACAATTTGGGAACAATCAACAATCATTTAGGTACTTGATAAATAAACCCTGGATTTAGGTCGCTGGGTAGATATAGATACTTTTCTAGTCTGGCTGTGTCATGGAGGTGTGTCTCTTGCTAGCAGCAGGGTTGTCCAGAATGTGTGTTATCATGTGTTGGTCTCAGATGGCATACAGTATGGTGTGGATCACTGATGACTCCGCAGGTTAATACGGGCAGATTGTGTTAACACCCACGCACAAATACACATGCACTCCCACAGGCACATTCTGCTGCAACCAGTCTATCTATCTATCTATCTATCTATCTATCTATGTTCAATATTTAGCTGTTCTTGGCTTCCTTTTGCATATTTCTGTATAGAGCTGGCTTATTTGTCTCTCTATTTATGTCTAAATAAACCTAATCACATAATGGAGAGAGCTTGAGTCCAGACAGAGTACTGTAATCATACAAATGAGTAAGGGAAACAATGGAAGGAAATATAAAATCAATGGCTCCGTTTGTGCTTTTGGTCTGTGTGGTCGGACTGTACATTTCAGGTGATGATGAGAAACACAGATACAGAGATAAATAAAATAAATACAAAGGCAATTTTGCTTCAAACAGAGTTGAGGGATGCAACATTTCCCCAAAGTGATATCAAGATATGGTCTGCAGTTTTTGAGATATGACAGGTTCAAACAATGGACAAACAAACCCGTCAAAACGATGATGTAACGCAGGCCTATAGCTCCTAATGAGAGGAAACCACACTGCCACTGTTGTGAACGCCATGTTTTTAGGCCTGAGCTGAAAAAGTGTTAAGCTTCAGATGACGCCTCTCATCAGTTTCATCGTCAGCGTGAAATCTTAAACAAGAGGTATGACAGAGCACTGTTTGATCCATGGGGTAGTGCCAAAACATTCCTCACTCTGCTTTGAATATGATGGCAAATAACAAAGGAAAGAAAAAAAAAACTATAATTGAGTGTAACGTCACTCACAGGTTAATGTTCACTGTGAACAAACCTGCATGGTAGTATTCTTATTTTAGGTGTGTGTTATTGGACTTCTGTGCCAAAGTCCAACAGTGGCTGGTTTGTTTTTGCATTTGACCTGCTGGAGTGTTTTTCCAAGTCTGTTTTCCTTTAGACCCAACATGCCTTGACATGCTGTCTGGCTACCCTTCGACTTAGGCATTCAATCACAGTGTTTGTCACAGATGTCTGGACTCTGTGCTGCTCAGTCACGAAGGCTATTGCCCTGTGGTGCGTGTTTGCTAAATGTTCGACTCACGCAGCAGGATGAGATTTCATAAGGTTTCTCATGAAAATTTTGCCTTTCTCTCTCCCTGTCGCTCTCCTTCTGTCTCGCATGTGTCTCCCTTTTCTATTCCCTCTCCATTTTCACCACCTGTCTTACACACACACACACACACAGACTCTGGGTATTATGGTTTGTGATGGTGCTTTTCTGGGAAGTCTTAGTCACTGCAGGAGTGGCGTGTGTATGCAATGTGCTTGCATGCACCGACTTGCGCATGTGTCGGAGATACCTGTCTATTAAATACAATGCCTCTGTCATTGCTGGTACTGTCCGGCTGCATAATGTGAACATCTGCTAGTGACAGGGATGTCACAGAAGGATTTTAATTTGTGATAATTCATCATAATAGCCACATATGGATTGAAGTCCCCTTACTGCAGAGAAAGCTTTCTCCAAGTTCTTCAGGAGTATTATTGACATTCAAGTCAAGCAAGTCGAAGGCAAAGATTCCAGAGAATAAACTTCGCTCTTCCTCATATTTGAGGGTGCCATCAGCATTATGCTTGTGTCATCAACATGCGACAGACATGTGTGTGTGCATGTATTCCATTCTGTGCGTGTTCACATGCTGATTCATGTGTTCAAAGTGTGGCAGAGCAGAGAAGCAATCTGTGCCTCTTTGAAGTGCAACTCTGTGTGTGTGTGTGTGTGTGTGTGTGTGTGTGTGTGTGTGCGCGTGCGTGCGCGTGTGTGTGTGTTAAGGGATAACATGAGAAACTCCTCTTTCTCTGATCAAAGGAGCAGGTGGCAGGGTTGACAGTGTGTGTGTGTATGTGTGTGTTTGTGGAGCACCTGTGCTGAGGACTTAACATGTGAATAATAATAAGAGAAAGTCAAAGTGAGATCAAAACAACCCTTTTCTTCCAAAGAATGAATTTCTCATGCTGTTTTTGACACGAATACTTCTTTCGTAGGTACGAAGATGGATGAGGAACCCCAAGGTGAGCGTGGAGAAGGCCCAAGGGAAAGGCCTCCTTTACTCCTGTCCAAGGTGTCCACTGGCTGAGGACCTGTGGTACATGCACTTCCCCTCGCCTTACGGCTGCTGTCACTACAGCGGCCTGCAGGGTGGTCAGTACTATCACCAGGAGCCATGCTCACCATGCCCTGCCAGCGGGCAAACCAGTAGCCATGACAAGAGCAAGGGCTGCAAGGTAAAGGGAAAAACAAACAGATTGTGTATTGTGTGTGTCCATGAATGCATTTGTGTTACTACTCATGCATCAAGTCACACTTTCTCACTCTGTGATTCACAATCAACTGCTGAGTGTCATTTCAATCAGGAGAGACGTCATCTGAGTGAATGAATAATTTGTTGATATGTGCACCATGAATATGGGAAATGTGAATATTTTTTGGCTATTAGACCCCATTGTGATGTCATGGTATTTAAAGGGGGTGGTGAAGTTGTTAAGTGGAATGAGGTTTGACACACACATTCTGGATTCCCTTCAGCTTTCCGTACTGTATCTTCAGTACAAATAAAACTTAAAAAAAAAAATGTATTATCTATTTCATGATGTGTGATATGCAGAGGGGACCACAGATGTCTCCCTCTGGCCTGCAGTAGGGAGTCCACCAACACGCTCACTAACAAACACTTGACTCATTTTACACTCCTCCCTCTGTTGGCCTATTAGTGCTCACTGAAAGTAGTCAAATTAGATAACATCACACTAGGCATTGTTCTTTTTGTCTTTATTCTCCGTTTAAGCTCCACCATAAGTAATGTGACATAACATAAACACTAAGGTGACTGAAGACTTGGGGCGTTTTTCAAAGACCCCCTTGTTGTTGTTGTTGTTGCTGTTGTTGCTCACCACTGGCTGGTGTTTGTGAAATCAGGGCAGGAGGCAGCAGAGAACATGAGCACTGTAAAACTGTTAAAAATTAAACAGAATTTACACCAGTGCCAGGAACAGCATGCTGTCAACAAGCGCCTTGCCCAAACACACACTAGTCCATCCACACATAATGTTGCTGCAGGTGTCCAAGTTGGCCTTGGTTATGCAACTGCCTTCACAATAGCTTTCCCACTATGATCAATCATCATACCCATCAATTGGTTCCCCACTAGTACGTGTATGTTTGTGTGTGTGTGTGTGTGTGTTTTCTTGAGTCCCATGGGCGACAGGAGAGAATGAGTCATCACTGTCCCAGCACAACAAAGCCACACTATACTGTGTGCGTTTACATGTGAGTGTGCGCACTGACAATGTTGAAGAGTGTAAGAATATAAATCTAGGATTGTGTTGTTGTCCATCACTCCATTCTTTATCCTGCATCCCTTTTTTCCACCCATTTGTTTCATTTTGCTCTGGTTTTCTTCCTGGCCATTCTGTCTCACCCTCTCTCTCCATCAGTTCCACCTCTTGCCATCACAACCAATAGATCTGTCACTAATGTCTCACTGGAGATAACCAGTGTGTGCGTGTGAAGAATTAATGGGTGCTTTGGCGATGTGGGAGCAGACTGGGGGGGTTCTGTGGTGAGTCATAGCCAGTTCTTAATGCAGTGTGTGTGCGAAATCAATGCAAAGCCAATGTTGAGTTAAACAGGTAGTAGTCACATGTGGCTTTCTGATCCAATAAATAAATAAATTATTGACTACATTTAAACTGGAAACTTACAACAAACAATAGCAGTTAGATGCATATTCTAAACATGGATTGAAACGCACTATTTGACTTTGTGTGGCATTAGCAAATACTCATACAGCACACAGATGTCATGTTCTGTACGGTTCCCCCACGTACTGTACCACATCTCGGCACACTCTGTCCACATGTAACAACTCGGGCCCTCAGAGTTGGTTTGCCAAACACTCACAGAGTGTGACGCTCGTTCAATAATGGAAACAGTGACAGAAACATTTCCTCTAGCACGCCAAACACACTGCTCTGTTCTTGAGGGTTGCCACCCACGGCTTACTCAAGTGCAAATGAGTAAGGCTTTCCCATGAAATTTGTCAGCATTTGTCAACAAGTGACTCGGATTTAAGAAAGTGGGGTGATGACGCCGAGAGGCTGCGGTCCCATTTTAGAGGGGGGAGGAGAGTCAGGCTTTGACAGACAGTGTCAGTGTACTCTTAAATGTGCAGAGACAAAAAGCTCCAGGGGACATTTGTCATGGTCTGATACAATGCCCTTTATTCTTTAATTTTTATACTGTTGTAAATCTAGAAGTCTAACATTTTGTCTTAAGTGTCCTGTATTTATGGTCCTGAAACAGTTAATCTGTACCTGACCATAAAATGCAGGTGTTTGTTGCAAGAGGAGCTGCATCTGAACTGATGACTGACTGATTCCACTAACCCTCTAGAGGCAAAAAATCTATTAATTATGAACTCCGCAAATTTTAATTAACATAAGGATATTTACTTACATTGTTCTGTCTCCAGAAAGGCTTCCCTGACAGATTGCCAACCTCCACCTCTTCTTCATTAAAAATCCATCACAGCACCATTTTTTCTAATTGCAAAATGTCAGCACCATTTAAAATGGCTTAGCTCAGCCTTGACCCAGTACTTTGCATAGCTTTCACCCCGCTGCTACTTTCAATCAGTCTGTCAGAGCCAAAGCTAAATATAAACCAACTTTATGGCACCGATCTTATTATATTATGAGATCACTGTACTCAATTTATGACACCTGCGGGTAAGGGTAATTTTTGGAAAAAATTAGAAATAAAAATAGACAAAGGGTAAATAATAATGGCTGGAGAGGTAAAATGAGAGCAGTTGAGGGGAAATACACAATGGAAACAGCAGTGATAGAGAGAGAGAGAGAGAGAGAGAGAGAGAGAGAGAGAGAGAGAGAGAGAGAGAGAGAGAGATGAGAAGAGCTGACAGGACAGTTTATGAGAAGATGGAGGATGGGGTCAGAGCATTTTCCCCACTGCCTGAGCATGACCAGAAATCAAAAGCATATAAATCCTCTTGGTAAGGACGTTATGTACTGTCCCATGTACACTCCAAAAGACTCACATGCGCACACACATACACACACACCAAACGCAGCCTTTCCACTAATCTCGAAGATCCGAACATCAAGCCTGTACTGTTCTTAGTGAAGATGTAAGATGTAAGATGTAATCAAAAATGAAAAGAACATGAACTTCTGCTGACTGCTGATTGTCATGGCATGTTATCTCTCTTGTCACACAATTTCAGAACTTTTATAGAATCTTACAGGAACTTCAGTAAGTAGCTTTATATTACATCCCACAACGTTGTGGTTAAGTTACAGTGTAAATATTTTGTACACACAGGTTATCAACGGAATACTGCCTGGAAACTAAAGCAGTAGAAAATTAACTGCTTTATTTTGCAGGCCACAGGCCCCAAATTTACACTATAATAGAGGGGCTTTTTCCTATATGTTTAGGGCTTTGTCCTGATGGCAGTGTTCATCCACAAAAAAGTTAATTTCCTAAAGAAAAATAAATAAATAATTATATATATATATATATATATATATATATATATTTGTAAGTATATTATTATTATAAAATACAAGAAATCAGTGCTTTTCAAAGACTGTGACTATTATTCTTTGTCTTACCTCAATTTGGGGGCTGGTCCAGCTCTAAGTTTTGGAACTACAGTCCCCATAATTTGGAGGCGTTGGAGGACATAAACAGGAAGTATGATGTTGCAATGGAATCAGTTAGTTAGTTAGCTATGGGCTGCATCTTGGGCCCACACCCTTGCACCATTAGAAGCATGCCGAATTATCTATTAGCACTTCCTGTTTGCAAATTACTAATGGATGTACACACAACCCTCACTGGACTACTTTGATACTGAAGAAAACTTAAAACCGTGATGATTCTCAGGCTAGTTCTGGGGTGATAAGAAGTGTCTTTAAATAACGGTTTCTTATGGCTTCGCCCATGGAAATGGGTATAACCTAATGATATCCCCGGGAAGTGTAATCCACACTGTAAATGTGTATCATGTCTGTGTGTTCAGAATTACTCGCCTCTAAGACAAGGAAGACAAAAATTGTGGGTCAAATTCCTCCAGAGCTGTGTGTTGCAGACACGACTGTTGGTGGTATTGGTCTGTGTGGTTGGTGAGCGAGCGAGCCAAACTATAACTAACAACAACTAACTTGCTGTTGTTTTTAGAACACCACCATGCACCTATAGCCTGTTATAGCACAATATATGTGTAAGTCCCTGCTAAACACACACTTCTTAAGTCTTTGCTTTCTTCCATTTTCCTCCATGGTACAGGTAGCCTATAGTTTATGGATATCCCATATGTAATTAGGCTACTAACAAAACAGCAAAATTACTATATTTTAATATTATGTAACTTTATTATATAAGCTAATAAGCATTCCCAAGCTGCTCAGTGAGATTATTCCCATTTCCTTATGGCCTGTTCTGGGTATAGATCAGGTGATAGTGTTAATCAGTCCGTTTATTCAGAATGGTTTGAACACCTTTACCCAGAAAAGCCTGACCCGCTCAGATCCCATTTGTGTTTACTGTCCAAAATTCATTCATGCAGAAAAAATGAGAGAGAGGGCAGGAGAGAGGAAGAAGGAAGGAAGGCAGGGAGTAAAGCAGAGAGGTTCGGGTGTGAAGAAATGCACCAAGAGCAGGGATTTTTATCTACTTCCATGCAGCCTCAGAGATGTTGTTGATTATTGATTAGATCTCAGCTGAAAGTGTTGGTACAAAGTAGAGGACAATATGAATTTTCTAGAAACATGCTTGGGTGCGGAAAAAGGCTTACCTCATTAGTCAGTGAGGTAAGTTCACCTTGTTAATCTTTTGTTAGAGTCAGCTGGAACAAAAGCTTGATCATACTGTACCTTTGTCCTCATGTTTGTCATGTGTAAGTTGGTCACACCACTTCATTCTCCGCAGAGACAAAACAGAGGGGGACAACCTGTTACAAATCCACCTCTCTTGTTCTCCCTCAGCAGTGACAAGGCCCTGCAGGATAATCTCTGTTCCATGAATGCTAATGCATCGTGTCTGAGTCAGTGAATGAGACCAGGTGGAGGCAATCATGGTGGGCTGATTTCACTCAAAGATCCTGTCAAGTGAGACAAGTGAGTCGATCACAGGTACAAATACAAATCAGGCATTCAGGTCAGGGGAGGGTTAGATTTATATTTCTCCATTTGATGGTGCATTATGTTTTCTCAGTAATGTGAGAATGCGCGTCTACTGGACTTTGAACTCCAGACTTGTTCTTGACGCAGTCTTATCTGTGAAGTACATTGGTTGTGGATTCTGAGAAGCAGCATATCTCAGGCAGTTCACCTCTTATAATGGAGCTAATGGTTAATGACTTGTGTGTCACATTAAAAGATCGCACCACTTTACTGGTGACCTTTTACTGGAACTTCACTGACGTTTTTCATGGCAAGGACACAAACTCTGCACTCCAGTCATCTCACACGCAGCTGTTTAAATTTAAACTGTGAACACTGGATGGAAAATCTTGATTGGCTGCTGATTCATCAAAATTTTATTTTGCATAAAGTTATTTCAGCATAATGACATCCAATACAATGCCACAAACTGTATCAACAAAACGCCTGTAGACTATAATAGTTTGAGCCGAAATGTATGGTTTATGGCAGGGCTGTTTTATTAGATAACTAGGTGATGAACCTAATGAACTGGTGAACTTTGTTGCCCATGTCCTTCCTGACTCTCCTGACTCGGCCTTCTCCTCACGTGCCAAACAGGTTACATAGCCTTGCAAAAACCTCACTAGAATACCAGCTTTAGTTGCATTTGCAATGAATTGCATTATTGTCAAATAGGTTTTTAGCTTGTATCAGGAATAAGCAGGAATTAAGAGGAACACCCCACAAGGTCCAATTATATTTGATACAACGAGTTATACAGAGAGTAGTGGGAGCCAAAATCCCTTTCCAAGTTGCTGGCTTGTCATGCATACTGTACAAGTACCATGGAGAAATGCCTGTCATTCCAAATTTCTGTTTGTACTCTTTTGAATAGTTCAGCTAATTGACTCAAAACTCTCTTGTCTCCTTGTTAAAGACCTCAGCACGTATTCACATTCTCTCCCTATAGATGCCACAAGTCGGAACCCCCTGAGTCCTTCAAATTCTGTGCTTGGTAATGAAACTGGTGAACTGCCAGCTTAGCATTGGTGTAAAGCCAGTTTGTATCAGCTTGGCAAACGTCCAACTCCTTCTTGTGCTCCTGGCAACACCTGATAGCGTTAGCTGATTGGTTGTTGAAAACCTTGACTTTGACTTACCTACATTGATATTCCTCTATTGAAATCACAACCTACATCATTTACAACCATATGATGATATTTTCCTGCCATAATCTTTTGCAGTCCCCATTGTCATGACTGTTGTGATTTTCCCTCCTCTGATTTAAACATATTTAAGCAGCATTTAAATGAGGGAAGTCTCCCAGGGTGTGGAAAGCAGTTCTAAGCTACCACTGTTTAGCATACACTTAGCAATGGAAAACTGCTAATCCTTTGCTATTCTTTTGTTCCAAAGCCAAGTGCCCTGGCAGTGGAAGAATGTGGTTGGAGTTATAAACTAGGAATTGCTTTTCTTGCATGATCTCTCCTCTTTGCTCACATTTGATGTATAATATGCTACACCCTAAAATGGCACAGTGCGTTTGTTTCCATTGCTACTACAGCATTACACAGGCTTTCCCTGCCAAAAGCAAAAAAAGGAAATAAATAAGCATAGAGAAGGCACTACATATGTTCACTGCACTTTCCTGGATCTGTTGTGACACAGGGAGATTAAATTATCTGTGTCTGGTTTGATACAGACAACAAAGGTGCTGGTGTACGTAGAGAGATATATATCTATTAGGTTAGGTATATTAACTGATATAAAATGGACTACAATGTAGGATACATTCAATTTATAATCATTGAGTTGAATGCTCACAAGATTTGAAACACCAGCAGAAATCTGTTTCTGCACCTCCTGTAGATTAAATGCCCCATGTCAGGGACATCTACCAGCATCAGTACTCCTCCCTCATGCGCCCCCTCTTCTCCCTGTCTTCCTCTTTCTCTTCACTGACCTCATTGGCTCACTAGAAAAAAAGATGGCGTCCTCGCTTCCGAGTCTCAATGTGAGAGAGTTTGGGAATTATTGTTGTTCTAATCTACCCTGAGAACCCAGCTAATCCCTTCTTCCATCTTGATGTTCCAGAGCTAATGCCAGAACAGCAACCTGACTATGCAGTGTAACTTTCTTCAATTCACATACTCAGGTCTATTGAAACTGCTTTGTGCACTGAGGTTATACAGACAATGAAGGATACCTTGTGCATCAAATACCGACACTCTGACAGGCTTTCTCAAATTGTTATATGACGCCCTGAGATGAGAACATTTTGTATAGACACATTTGCGAGTTTGGATTTGGTCATATGTTTTGGCAGTCGCTCCACTATTTCGATCTAGACTGAAATATCTCAACAACTATTGGATTGCTATGATATTTTGTACAGACACTACCCAGAAGCTGTGCTCTTGAGTGAAATGTCTCTATTGGACAGATCACTTTGGTAACTTTTCCTCTGGCACAAAACTCATTCAAAGATCTATTGTGTTTGGTGTTTTGACTAAATATCTGAAAAAATAATGAGCATTAGCCTCAGCTAAACTTTGTCTTAAGTGCTAATTAGTTAATGTTAGCTTGATTACTTGCTAAATTAAGATATTTACCATGTTAGACTTGCCACTGTCTGCTAAACATCAGCATGTTAGCACTGTCATTGTGAGCATGTTGGCTTGCTGACTCTAGTATTTAGCTCAGAGCACCACTGTACCATACAGCCTCACAGAGCAAGGCTGAATGTGTATGTAGGTCTTTCACATATTTGTGAAATTAATATCTTATTTTATTATGCAAAAGGAAGTTGGCATCCGGTAACTTTTGTCAAATTAGGTAGTCAAATAATTTTAACCTCAAACACCTAAGATAAGATGAGCCGTGTCTGTAAATATATTTTGCAGTGTTTTTAAAGTCACTGATCCAATGTTTTCACATTTGGCCAGTTGAGTCAAACTGTGCTCAAGCAATGTGAAATGTTTGGGTTTTTATGACTCGGCAATCTCAGTGAAACATGAGGTGATTGTTAATGTCAAAACAAGAGAGAATGAAACAGATCTCATAATAGCCCCTGCAGTGAGTAAATAGGCTCTATGCTGCATACATATATTCTTCTCTTTCAGGTTGTAGAAATGAAAAAAGAGGGAGAAAAAAATGCTAAGAAAGTCCAGGCAAAGGGCAGGGTTTTAATTTCCAAGAAAAGTGGCACGGGTTGAGGCACAGTGGATTACCATGAATATTAATGTTTTACCAGGAAGCCAGAATTCAGAGACCTCAGTGCTCCTCAGGATTTAAAGATGAAAAGAGGCAGAGTTATGACCCCAGAGCATGAGAATGGCATGCAAACCAGGAAAGCAGGTTAGGGTCAATATCCCAGTCTTGAAATCCCAAACTTACTCCTTGGTCCGTTTCCCTGTCCAACAATAACATTACACTCTCCGTCCTGCTGTCTTGTTTCTCAGATACTCGTTTTTCAGGTTGACTCACATTCTCTCTCTCTTTATCTGGCTTTGAACGGTATTTCTGAGCCTTAATCTCCCACGAGACACACTGTAGTTGGCGTTTGAATTCCATTTGGACTGCCTGAGTCATAGTTCTTTGCCTCTTGTTTGGATCTGACTCCCCCTCCCCTCCCTCATTCATGCTAAGACACTTGTTTGCGATCTAGGAACAAAAGCTGGGACAATAAAGGGAGAAGAAAGAGCAGTGACCTTGGTGTTAATGAGCAAGTGTTATCTCTGCCAGAGAATGGGACGGCTTATATAAGACAATCTCAGACTCTTATTGTCTCTGTTTATCTTTTTGTCTTTCAAACATATTTTTCTTTTTCTCATATCTCTGCTTGCACCTCATTCCCTCCTTCTGCTTTATGATCCCCCCACCGATGCTCTCTTGCCTCCCCTCTGTCATTACTCTTTCATGCTCAGACATTTGTGGGCCATCACACAGCCTGTTAGAGGTAGAGTAACACACCAATAGGAGCTGGTAGAGGACAGGACAAAACCAAAAGGGTTAGAGGAAAGAGTGCCATCGGCAGGCTAATAACACCACTATAAACAATGTCCTTATACTGTGTGTTGTAGAAAGGCATTAGGCAAATCACCATCATATTTTTGGTTTATTTTTTGAGACTGTCAAGATTTGTTGGTTCAGCAAATATCCTATTAAATGTCTATCAGTCACGGCTGGTCTGTTTGTGACCACTCTACCTCTCTGTCGGTGATGTTTATGTGTTTCTGCAAATGTCATTTTGATTTTTGTGATTATAAATCAAAGTTATAAAGGGATCTACAGTACATCTACAAGTATTTTTAAATGTATTTGGACTTAGTATCAACTTACTGTTGGTTTGGTTACAGTTGAGTTTAATTTCTTATTTAGTATATTGTATACTTTTATCAGTCTATTGTTGCTGCTTAATGTCCAATGATTATTACCAGGTACTGCACAGCATATGCTAGTGTTGAAGTAACCTTTCACTCACTTGTTTATCATCTGGGCCTTGAGACAGATGGCTATTTCCACTACACTCTTTGAACTACTCATCCAGGAAGATAGTTTTGAGAAGCTTTCTTGAATTTACATGTGAATTAAATTTACCAAACAGACAGAGATATGATATTATCATAGGTGTTGAAGGGATTAACCAAATAGGCCACCGGCAGATTCAGTCCGATTGTATTGTTAAATGAGATTTCCTGAACTCTATTCACCTTTTGTTGTTGGCTGGCTGGCTTTCTGCTAAAAAAAATAAGAGGTCTCATGCACAAGAAGAGATAAGCCTGATGACATTGCCATTTTTTCAAACATTAGACAGCTCCTCCGGGAACCACAGAAGGCATTATACATATTTTGTCATAGACTGAGCAATGCTTTTTATAACAAGCAAACTGAAATCCATGTGTAAATTCAGTCGAGTACCCCTTTAACAATATTTGCACTTACAACTCTGGCCCTAAAAATGACCATCAAGATAAATCAACACCTCTGACAGTCTCCACAAAAACTGAATATTATAAGCTTCATCTACTTACTGCAGGGCTACTGTATTGCACTCTGATGTGTTTCTGTTATTTGGTTTACCCCTGTATGAAGGGACTTTATGCAGAAACTTCCCACATTTATTATGCATATGTTTGTTATGTGTGTTTGCAGTCTACTCAATGTTTATCATACAGTACTGCATTTTATGGCTAGGTATAATGTATGTGAGTAAAGGACAAATCCATTAAAGGTTTTAAATAACTTTGTCAATGGCTGATACTCTGTTTTTCAAAGATTATGTTTATTAAACATGCAACGGGCCTTTAAACAGGTTAGTAAGGAGGCAGCAGAGCAAAGGGGACTAATGGAGTCTAGATATTATGAATGTGGTGTTTTTATTCCTTGATTTATGGGACTTTGTGGCTGATGTGTGTACATCCTGGCCTTCTTAGTATGTGAATTTCCCTGGTCTATATTACATCCTGAGTTTATGAGGTGAAAGGACAGATCTTAAAGGAGAGGCCTTATGTAACCTTACTAATATCACTGTTGGTGCAGCAGAAAACCAGGTCAAAGGGCAGGGGTGAGGGGAAGGAGAGTATGGAAATGGAATGAGTGTGTGTGTGTGTGTGTGTGTGTGTGTGTGTGTGTGTGTGTGTGTGTTTTTGCTTCCTGTGCACACATATTTTCACCCACTGAAGGAATACATGGCACTTTCTCTGGAACAAGCTTCAGCCATACAATAAAGGATAATTTGCATGATTAACACAGTTCAGTCTAATAAATAGCAGTTTATGGTCCGTACAGTATTTGAACACCCTGCTATTTTGCAAGTTCTCCCACTTAGAAATCATGGAGGAAATTCTGAAATTGTCATCGTAGGTGCATGTCCACTGTGAAAGACATAATCTAAAAAAAAAAATCCAGAAATCACAATGTATGATTTTTTAACTATTTATTTGTATGAAACAGCTGCAAATAAGTATTTGAACACCTGTCTATCAGCTAGAATTCTGACTCTCAAAGACCTGTTAGTCTGCCTTCAAAATGTCCACCTCCACTCCATTTATTATCCTAAATTAGATGCACCTGTTTGAGGTCGTTAGCTGCATAAAGACACCTGTCCACCCCATACAATCAGTAAGAATCCAACTACTAACATGGCCAAGACCAAAGAGCTGTCCAAAGACACTAGAGACAAAATTGTACACCTCCACAAGGCTGGAAAGGGCTACGGGGAAATTGCCAAGCAGCTTGGTGAAAAAAGGTCCACTGTTGGAGCAATCATTAGAAAATGGAAGAAGCTAAACATGACTGTCAAT
>NC_060159.1:13106960-13112086 GCF_021292245.1 Micropterus dolomieu
TGACAATGACCCGAAGCACACAGCCAGGATAACCAAGGAGTGGCTCTGTAAGAAGCATATCAAGGTTCTGGCGTGGCCTAGCCAGTCTCCAGACCTAAACCCAATAGAGAATCTTTGGAGGGAGCTCAAACTCCGTGTTTCTCAGCGACAGCCCAGAAACCTGACTGATCTAGAGAAGGTCTGTGTGGAGGAGTGGGCCAAAATCCCTCCTGCAGTGTGTGCAAACCTGGTGAAAAACTACAGGAAACGTTTGACCTCTGTAATTGCAAACAAAGGCTACTGTACCAAATATTAACATTGATTTTCTCAGGTGTTCAAATACTTATTTGCAGCTGTACCATACAAATAAATAGTTAAAAAATCATACAATGTGATTTCTGGATTTTTTTTTTTAAGATTATGTCTCTCACAGTGGACATGCACCTACGATGACAATTTCAGACCCCTCCATGATTTCTAAGTGGGAGAACTTGCAAAATAGCAGGGTGTTCAAATACTTATTTTCCTCACTGTAACTATGATGAAATGTTGCCTAGTGAAACAATGTTTATGACCCACACAGAGACATTTGTAGTTGCCACTAAATATGTAAATACATACGTACTTTAGATATGCATACACACAATTTTGAGATAAAGAAAGATTATTAGTATTGCAAGATGTGAAAAATATATCCATGTAAATTCAAAAGACATAAACAAGGGGAAGATTGAAAAACTGAAATCCATTAAGCTAGAACTATAGCAATCAAATAATATTTTAGGATAACACTTGGATAACACTTTTAAAAGTTGTTTTCATCATTATCTTGAAGTTGCAATTGCTGGTTCTAGCCGTAAACATCTTGCTTTTAATGGTTAAATGAAGGTTCATTTAAATAAATAAAAATGTTGATGTTTGCACAGTAATTTGACAACAAAAGCTATTATTTTTGTCCACTGGGTAGTGATATAGATTAAAGGAATAGTTCCACATTTTGGGAGAGTTGGATAAGAAATTGATACCACCCTCATATCTGTCCGTTAAATATGAAGCTGCAGCCAACAGCTGGTTAGCTTAGCTTAGCACAAACACTTAAAACAGAGAGAAAGAGCAGGCCTGACTCTGTACAAAGGTAACAAAATCCACCAAGCGGCACCTCTGTAGCTCGCTGATTAACATGTTATATGTTTTTTGTTTAATCCATACAATAACCAAAGAATCAAAATTACAATTTACTGTTTTATGAGGGGGGGGGTTGTGCATGAACTATATTTTCGCTGGAACAAGTAACTTCCTAGAGTCTTAAATAGTGACATCTATTAACATGTGCGGACAACTGCTCACAACCAGGAAATAGTCCAGCACATAATCACCCACGCACACACACGCAGTCTCACTTACTCATATTTCCTCCTGCCAAGTAGTAGTAATGTAGAGGCCAGCAGAGGCCTTAATAAGACTCATTTGAATTGGCTGCAATCACTGAACCTGTCCACTCAGTGGACACAATTTAACTTACATAACAGCCATTCTGGGTCATTGACACATCCATCTATGCAATTTGGTTTCCTCAAGAACTATGTGCACCTTGACCTTACCCTCCATGGTCCCATATGGCTTGTATTTATCTTCCACACCTTCTCTTTCCTGTGTGTGTGTGTGTGTGTGTGTGTGTGTGTGTGTGTGTGTGTGTGCTTGAAGGGTATTTGTGTTTTATGCCTATGATATCTATTCAGTCAGTGTTACCAATCACATGCTAAATGATGATTGAGTTGAGGTGAAAAGTCCTCAGTGTCACTGTGCAGCTGAGGAGATTACGGGGAAAATTGACAGACTAACTCAATCTCACTAACTCACATTTTCCTTACAAAGTGATGGCGCTGACTGCTTTATGTGACATTAGACTTTTTTGAAGGATTATAATGACCCTTATATAAGTATGCTCCATATCTTTAAGGTTAGGGTTATCTTGATATATTGCGTTGGTTCATTAGTGACTATGATTAAAATAATCTATGTCACTCTATAAAAAAAGCTTTATTGTACTCAGCATGACTTCAAATGATTGTTATTAAAATAATACCTGTATCAGTGATACTAAACAGGTTAAAACATGTCTTTTAGTCCTGCAGCTTGTAGTTTACTTTCATGTTCAGAACTAAAAGGGAAAGACACGAGAAAGGCTGTCTCCAAATAAATTGTGATGTGTGATGTGTATTGGAATGTAGAATCCACTGCTGGATTAGAAACTGTTAAGTTGATAAACTCAAGAATAGGGTTTTTCCCAGTGCTTAATTTGTAAATTATTAGGTGCCAGAGTGCGTGAAATGTGCCGCATGACGAAAATAATTAATAAAAATTGTATGAACTAATAATCAATTAAGCTATTTAAAACCCATGGCATACCTGCACATTGTGTAAAAAGGGCGAACAGAAACCATGATTAGCTACCAAATCAAATAGTAAATAAGGAAATCCATTAGACTCACCCTATTAGACTGGATGAAATCTTGGATTTTATTTGTGTAGAAGGGCAGTGCAGTGACGAAGTGCACTTTAGAGGTGCCGGAGCGCAAAAGGCTTAAACTCAGAGGTACCGAAGCAGCGCTCTGGCTAGCTCCAGCACAAATTAACCACAATTGGCTTTTCATGAGATAAGAAAAAACAGACCTGTTATCAGCTCTGGTACAAGTTGAAACAAGAAGTAAGAGAAAGTTTATCTGTAAAATTCAAAATCATTAAATTTGGAGCTGCACTTTTTTTTAACTGGACAGAGATGCTCCATAAATCAAGAAAAGATCCCAATGGCATGTACTGTTTTTAAGTAGATGATTAATGTTGGTTATTCAAATTTATTTGTTTGGAAGGATGTGGTATCAAACCAACTAAACAGTATGAGTAGGTCACTAAATTCCATCTAATCCCTATTAGTCACTTGTGTTTGGGTTGAAAGTAAGACTCATATGGTTAGGAAGCTCTGGGGAGTGATTACACGTTAGTCTGTTTAAATGCTGCAGATAACCAAGTGAGCCTTTCTCAAAGAGGCTGAGGCTTATTAAATGTAAAGTATTTGGTTTTAAACTCTACTGGTCAAATGAAAAACGTAATTTATCCTCACTTACAGGTCAGGAAGTGGAAGATGCTTGCTCGCCATCATGGCGACGGCACAGGCAAGCAGAAGGATGCAGAGTCAGACGTGCACCAGGGGGGTTGTCAGTCCTGGGGGATCCACGCCTCACCCCTCCTGGCCAGCCCTGTCATGCTGGAGTGCTCCATCTGCAGTGGGCCCTACATCAGCTACACCCTGGAGGAAACGTGGCAGCCACGTCAACGCACACAGGCAAGTTCATTCTGCCTACAGCTGATTAAATTACAGGTAGCAAACAATAATTTATTACAGTAATCAGTGGATCCCACAGAAGGGGACTTCCAGATGTCCTTGATGGGGGATTTCAGGAATTCCCCAGATAATTAACATTATTAAATGGTAACCTCTTTATTATATTATACAATAGATGTTAGCAATATACAATAAAAGACTGGTTTTACTCTACTGGGGGTTGACTAAAAAATGAAAATACTTCTTCGAGGAAAACCTGTCTTTAAGACAAGTACTTAGTAAATTCAAAAGTAAATTAGTTAGTACTGGAAACACTCCCATGAAGGTAGGCCAGAAACACCACCCTCATTGGGGTCATCTCTGGTGGGGATGAGTCCGCCAACAGGTGGGATTTTTGACCATCTACTGACCTGGTGCAGCCAGAACAGTCTGGAGCTCAACGCTCTGAAGACAGTGGAGATGGTCGTGGACTTCAGAAAGAGCCCAG
This sequence comes from Micropterus dolomieu, assembly GCF_021292245.1. NCBI lineage: Eukaryota > Metazoa > Chordata > Actinopteri > Centrarchiformes > Centrarchidae > Micropterus > Micropterus dolomieu. The sequence goes on from NC_060159.1 coordinate 13,110,770, forward strand.
CCCCACCCTCCCCCATCATCCTGCGTGACTCCCCAGTCGCCACAGTGGACTCCTTCCCCTTCCTGAGCACCATCATCTCCCAGCAGAGGATGTACTTCCTGCGGCAGTTGAAGAAGTTCAGCCTGCCAAAGACAATGATGGTGCACTTCTACACCGCCATCATTGAGTCCACCCTCACCTCCTCCAACACCATCTGGTACACTGCTGCCACTGCCAGGGACAAAGGCAGGCTGCAGCGTATCATTCGCTCTGCAGAGAAGGTTATTGGCTGCAATCTTCCATCACTTCAGGAACTGTACGCCTCCAGGACTCGAACGCGAGCAGGAAAGATCGTAGCTGACCCCTCCCACCCCGGACACAAACTGTTTCAGACTCTCCCCTCTGACAAGAGGCTGCGCCACCTCTCGCCACAAAAACAGCTTCTACCCGTCTGCATCTAGTCTCATTAACAAGGCCCAGGTCGCCCACTGACACTCTCCCTTTCAAATAATACAAATGTCAAACGTCTAAATATTACTTAATTTCATATCATGCACAAACCTGGCACATTGCACACATTTGTTGTTAATTGTTGTTTTATATTCTTATATTTTGTCAATTTATAATTTATGTACACAATATTTTCTTCTGTTGTATATAACTTGCATTTGTTTATTCCATATTTATATATTTCTACATTTATTTATGTCAACTGTTTGTTTGTCTACGTGTAGCACCTTTTCACCAAAGCAATTTCCTTGTATGTGTAAAACACTACTTGGCAATAAAGTAAAAAATAAAGTAAAAGTAAACTAGGCACTAAAAGTTAACTAACTTTTAATTTCAGTTTATCTTCCTCAGTGGTACAGTTTGTGTGCAGCATAACTTGTCATGATTTCGGAGGATGCAACTCTATGCATAGACCTTTTTCATTTAGGCATTAATGTGGCATCCACATTTTGAAGAACTATTGCAACAACAAACTAACAGTAGTACAAGATAATACCATTTCATATTTGTCTGTGTGCAACCAAAGATTTGATTTACACCTTTTCTGCACTCCTACTGAACAAAACGTCTCGGGTTACGTATGTAACCCTGGTTCCCCGAGAAGGGGAACGAGAGACTGCGTCGGTTACGACACTATGGGAACGCCTCTAGGCGAAGCAGGTCTGAACGTGAATGAAATCACTCCAATCCTATTGGCCTGTTGCTAGAACGGTAAGGTGTGACGGAATAACCAGAGGAGTATAAAGCACACCTGTACACACTCATCATTAGCTTAAACTATGAAGCAGGCGCTTCAGGCGGGGAGAGAGGTGCGGCGGACCGACGCAG
>NC_060159.1:13112186-13141109 GCF_021292245.1 Micropterus dolomieu
ACGGGGAAAACACATCCGGCCATCCTCGGAAAAGAGAGCCATGCTGTACCTCAGTACCCGCACGGAAAGGGCTTCGCAACGGGCGCAGGCAGCCCCCTCGAGAGCTGCCCGTGCGTGCTCCATCCCCAAACATGAGACACACATCTCATGAGAATCTCCATCCGTGATGTACCGAGGGCAAGAAAAAACACACCTTCTGTACATCTGGTTGCCGGACATGCTGGTAGACTTCTTCTTCAGGTAAGACACACTGCTTGTAGGACTGGAGCTTTCTTCAAACAACATACAGAGCGCCTGCTGAATAAAAAAAAGCTAATGATGAGTGTGTACAGGTGTGCTTTATACTCCTCTGGTTATTCCGTCACACCTTACCGTTCTAGCAACAGGCCAATAGGATTGGAGTGATTTCATTCACGTTCAGACCTGCTTCGCCTAGAGGCGTTCCCATAGTGTCGTAACCGACGCAGTTCGAGTTCCCTCGAAGGGGAACTGACAAAATCCAGACTGAGAGAAAAAGTTCTTAAGTCACAAAATAAGAAATCAAGTGTTCAAATGGATTTCAATGGCAACATACAATATAACATCAAAAGAATTGCTATTAGAAAAAATTGTTATATGTTTGTTGTCAGTGTGGGAAACTTCAGTAAATCAAAATTTTAAAATAGGAATTAATAAATATGGTTCCTAGTTTCTCCTTCTTTTCATTTGCGTCTTTTTTTATTTCCTATGTGTTTTGGTGCATAAAAACCAAGGGATCCACTCAGAGCAAACTAACTCAGTTCTTTGATGGTAAAAAGCAAACCATCTCAAGCCCTTTTACTGTTAAATGTTGTTTTATCTTATGACTCACAGTTATTTCATACAAGCCTCCACCTCTCCTTGACCCTTACACAGACAAAAACAATTTCTCCCTCTTTCTGCCTTTGCCTCTGCATGAACAACCCAAACTTTCTGTCATCTTTTGGGAACATAAATCTGCAATGAAATATTAATGAGCAGAAAGTCTAGATTCACCGTCACTATGGATACAACTCCATCAGATCTCTGTGCTGACTCAATAAACAACCCCAAGAAAAAGAGAGAAAGAGCCCAAGGAGAAGAGACAAAGGGGCGTGAATGGTAAAGTGATTGTTGACTGCAGAGAGATGTTGACAGTATAAGAGGATATGAACAGCAAGCAACATGTGGATATACTCCATATGTGTGTGTGTGTGTGTGTGTGTGTGTGTATGAGAGCAAAATAGAAGGGAAGCGATGGCTAGACAAGGCTGCTGACAGAGAATGTCATCTGTTATGTATAGATGAAATGACCAGCATGATAGGCAGAAGCGTCGCCTCTGAATGAATAAACAAACTGATGAGATTGAAACAACTCTCTCTCTCATACACATACACACACAAGTCTCAGCTTGTCTCGTTCTCAGAAAACACCCATGGGAGAATACTGAGAGCTGCAATAGGTTTTCTGAGCTGCAGCATGGAATAGCAAACTAGGCTAAGACTGTATTTAACAGAAACACTTGAAAAGTCAATGACTGACAGAGAAGGCGAAAACGAATATCTGACACAACAGTGCAATTTCATGGGAACGTCCTGAGACGTGGATGCTGCTGGCCCTGTGACAGCTGCCAAATAGGCCTATACTGTTACTGTATGTGGACAGAAAAAGTGGGACAGTCTTGAGCAGCTGCTATTGAGACCGTTGTGTATGTGTACGTTTGTGCACATTCACGAGTGTTTACTTGCGCATTTCTGAACTGTTCCCATGCCATCAATGCATTGACTTTCATAATCAAATGCGGTGAGTCAAAGATCAACACACACACAAACACATTAACCCCACTCCACATGCAGTGGTGGAAAGTAACAACAAAACACATTTTGAGGTACTTGTACTTAACATGGGAATTTCCATTTTGTGGAACTTTAAACTTCTACTCCACATGTCAGAGGAAAATATTACATTTATTTGACAGCTTGAGTTACATTTCAGATTGCGGTTTTACATTAAACAACATATGAAAAGCATATTAAATTAAATGCCTTGCTGAACATTAAACCAGTGGCTCCCAACCTTCATGGCTTGTGGCATCTTACAAAAACACATTGTTTAGTCGGGGTCACTTGTCTATACATTGTTAGCAGTTCCACCAAAGAGACATTTCCCCCCTATAGCTCTCAGATGGTTGAAGTAGATTGTTTGTGGTCCAAACTATCCAGTGTTTAACAAAAAATGATTCAAATTTGTGTTGTTTATGTTGGAAACCACAATAATAATAGGGACATTTTTTTACAGAATGAGTACTTTTACTTTTTAAATTTTAGTAGCAGTTTCCTACTGGACAGAATGTGTGGATAAGCACATTATAATGTCAACAGAGCAGATGTTGAGTAAGATCAGCTTCATCGTGGCATCCAGTCTCACTAAAGAACAATAATGCTCTGCCATGTTGTCGGAGCGGAGGCTTCGCACCACTTTCACCACAGGACACGAGTGATTTAATACAGTCTCACCCCGGAAACCCAGCCTCATTAAAACACGTCATGCAGGGGAACCAACAGAAACAGGGTCATGAACAAGTCTTTTACACTTAATGTTCTTTTCATTTGCATGTCTTTGTTGTATAAGTATTCAACCTGTTCTTACTAAGTATTGCCATATTTCTCCCCCAGGCGATGGACCTGTACTACCACAATGAGTCAGACCCAGACAGCTACTGTTGCCCTGGCGACAACAGTAAGTACCAGCAACTTAGCCTTTTATTTTGTTTTCTTCTGCTTCCTCAAGCCTCTCCTTCTTTCCCCATCTGTCTTTCACACTGTGACTCCAGAGCACAAACGCTCGTTCCTCTGTTATCTTTCTCCGTCATCCCTCTCATCAGTCCTGGGTCATTTCTCTTTATTATCTGCTGTTTTGTTTTTCTTTCACCATAAATTCAAAAATGATCTTATACCATTCACTCTCTGTCTGTTTTACTCATGTTTCCTTTCCCCGTCCAAACCTGATGGCTCTGGGAGCAAAATGATTCAGCCTGCACACACACACACACACACACACACACACACACACACACACACTTTGTGACTTTACCTTGCCTTACCACTTGGCTAGCTAATCCAACCTCTAAGCTCTCAGGATAATAACTGTTGTTCATAAACCAAAATTACTATTTTGCTGTTTTGTGGAAGCCAGCTTGGAACCCAAAACAGTAGACCGATTACTGAGTGCTGATCATCGTACACATGACACAGTGACCTGTTTACAACTTTTGCCACTTGCTGCAGCAGAAATATCTGTGTATTTTTCTGTGCTTATTGCTTACATGCGTGTCCAGCATCAGTTTATTGACAATATGACTACGAGTAACTGTCATTTAATTTTCCATCATGCCCTTTAGTCCTGCCACAATTCATAGTCCATTCCAAAGTTCACAATATGTGTGTGTGTGACATTTTGGCAGAAAGCCTAGGCCTATCTATTCCCTTTTTTATTGTTACCTTTACCTTTACTTGGAATCTTGCATATGCTGAGGCAGGAGCTATTCTCTTGAGAGTGTTCATGTGTGTGTTTCAAGCTCACACCAATACATAATTTTTATTTTATATTTTATTTCACTTTGCACTGATGATCAAACTCTGTTGGAGAACTAGCAAGAGATAGCTAGATTTTAAATCCAACCAAAAGAAAATTCCACTCCCTCCCTTCAGGCTTCCCTCCAAAGCCACTCCCCCTAAACACATGTTCATGTGCAGTGAGTGCATGGGCAGAGTCCTTATTATAGTCCTGCAACAGCCACAAATACCGGATAGATTTTGTGTCAGAGAATTTGATTTACTGATTGCAATGGGGATGTGAAGAAAATTTCAACAAATATACTGAAAAAAGCTTCTGAAACAATTTTCCAACCCCAGCTTTAAATTGTCAAATACAAAAATATTTATAATTCAGAAAAATGACATTTTATACTATTACATATTGTATTGTTGTATTATCAGTACATTAATGTGTAAGTAGCATTTTACTTTTGTAGTGTAATCAATTTTGCATCATATTTTATGAACTCATCGTGTGTTTTGTATGGAAAGCCTTTATCTGTAAAGTATCTACTAGTTAATAGTAACTACACGTGTATCAAGTGTAAGAATGAAAGAGCATGAAACGGAAATACTCTCTCCAAGAGGATAATGTGACAAGCACCATATTCTGATGAAAATGTTTTTCACTGGGACTAGTCTGCCTGTTAATTATGGGAGTTTTCGGCATATGGAGAGAAATCCAAGCAATTAGCCAAGCTGGTGACAAGCTGTTCCTGTGGCCTCGGCCGAGATGCCAGTACACCCTGTTGTTCCAAGTTCAGCAATTAGTGGCTTTAGAAGCACTTAAAAGTTGAAGTCTGTCACACTTGAGTCATTTACAGTGATGCAGTGTATGACAGAGGGAGCAGTAGAGGGCAATGATGGAGAGTGAGGGATGGATCCAGTACTAATAATTACAGGAAGTAGAGATCTGACGGTCTAAACCCTGCCGGTGTTCTTTCACTCCTCTTCTCATGTAACATCTGCTGAGGACACCCTTATTAAAACACATTAGTATGTTCATCAACTTGCTGCAGTGCAGTAAATCAGCATTTACCCACCGACTTATAGTATCTTCCTGAGATGCCAACAGGTTTATATAACGTGTGATTACGAATCCTGTGTGTGTGATTTTCAACCTAACTCTCAGTGGTGCAAAATAATATCAACATTGCAGCTCACTTTCTGAAGCTGTTATTTTCTCTTTTCTCCCACCATTCACTACGCATTGCTCACCTGTGTCAACCTGTCCTTTAGAGATAAACAGGCAAACATACACACCTGCACACAGACACACACATATTCACAATAACGGCAGTCCCATACCAGATAGTTTAGAGAAAAGTGTCTGAACTTGTTTGTTGGACCTATATCCTAAGGATTTACAGTGGAAGTGCCATACAGCTTTGGGTGTGTGTACTGCACATCCTGTTCCCTAAACCTACGTTTGACCATCACAACCTCAACCCAATTCTAGCCTTAATCCAGAAACCAAATCAGAGCCCTCATGTGGCCCATCAGTTAACCAAAATGTCTTCTCTTTGCAAAACTGTTGTAACTTTTTGGGTGTTGTGATGGCCTAGGGTTTAAAGATAATTTTGATAGTTTTAAACTTGGGTCCTGTTTTCACACATTTTGATGTTCAAATGACTGTGTACTAAAAGTTTTGGAATCCGCACAGTAGATGGCTTCAGCCGGCAGTCGCGAGCCGGTTGCATTGGCTGCAGCGTATTCCTTTTGCAGCAATTGCATCTGTCAAAATTACATCCACAGAAAGTGCTAGTCATTTTGACCCCAAAATATGTGAAAGTAAGGCCCAGATTTAAAAATACCAAAATTACCCTATAAGGCGCCGACCATAGACTGCAACGCTCTAACTTTCCTGACTTGTTGGATTTCATTCCCCATCTTTTTCTCCCCTCATTTCCTGTATTTTCTCTGCTCTACTGTCACTGTCTAAAAAAGGCATACAAGGCCCCCAAAAATACTTTTGAATGTGCTCACATTTTATGTTGACAACCCCAAAGAGTTCCTTAAAACAGAAGTTCTAAAACAGTTCAACCTTCATTTTATGGATTAGTAATTTCAATATATATATCCGATGACTTGATATTAATAAATACTGAAGTTCAAATCAGTTTATTTTTTAAGGAAATTATTATGAAATTCTGGGATCTACAAAAATAAGTGACCAGCAGACATCTCTAACAGACTAAGTCTAAATTGTCCACTATGATGATGATCACATGACCGTCTACGCAGGTAACTGAAGGCAAAAGTAGGCTAGCCTAGATAGCCAGACACTCCACACACACACAGACACACACACACTGACAATCCACCGTGCCCACTGGCAAAATAAAAGCCTGGCTGTCCTCTCTGAATAGCCGGGGCCTTTATGTAACGGTGTCATTTGGTTCCTCACCACCAAGCCTCATTCACATTCATCACCAGATCATCTGTGGCCACAAACACCCTCATCTTCCCCGGCACAGAACACGGACATTACAAGATGGAGGCATGGGACAATGAAAGAGATGAACGGATTTAATGGATGGATGTCATCTGCCGGAGACAGCGTGAATATGGGCATATGCTGGTCTTTGTGTATGTGTCAGTACACTGTAGGTGGGTGGGCTGAGGGAGCGTGTGTGTATTTGTATGTGTTTATACTGCAACTCTAATATCCTGCCACCTCAACCCTTCAGGCACTGCAGTGAACCCCTTCCTGTCCTTTCACGAAATGGCCTTCAAAGTGTGTGTGTGTGTGTGCCACTAGTCGGTTACATAACATATTAGTGTTGCACACACGCACACGCACACACACACACACACACACACATAGAAAGGCAATAAACACAGCTTGAGTATTGTGGAGCCTCCTCTTGTTCAGGGCCCAAACGCAAGCAGCCTGTTAATCCAGAAGGGAAAGAGGGCCAGATAGGAAAAACACTGAGTGGACCTATTGTTAGTATTGCCCCCTCTCTTTCGTCCTCTTTCTCCTGATCCTCTCTCAACACCTCTCTCTCACTGTATCCAACTCTGGGCTATGACCACAGATGCAGACGCAAGCGCAGCGCTTACAACCCTTCTGAGGTAACGTCTTCTTCATCGCAATTTTTAATCCTCTCCTGTAAGCGTGTTGTACCTTTACATACTATTTGGATGTTTAAAATCAGTCTCTTGATGGGTTTGGCGCGTGATGCTTTCAAGTGCTGAAGTGGGTTTGTGTCCCTCTTTGACTGTTTCTGAGATATTGTAGATTAAATGCCTCTTGAAAGATGACGTGCTGCAGCCTGTGCTGTGTCAAGGAGAAATATTTTTCTAACAAACGCGTTAAGTTCTGAGTGGTGCAGGGAGGGAGCGTTGTGTTGGACACCTTGAGGGAATTTAGGAAGCACCTGATGTGTCCTTTCTCTCTCTCTCTGTTTTAATGTGTGTGTGTTTGTGTGTGTGCTGTCAGACTCCCTGCAGGTTTGTTATGCCCTCTAGCTCTGCATGTGTGTGCATCAGGTGGCAACGGGGGACAGATTAATAATAGATTTGACCCGAGTTAAAGGAGAGACAGAGACAGCAGTTAAAAAAAGTTTAGGCTATATTTAAAAACTGCAAACTTTTTCTGAGAGAGGAGGGTGGTCAGGAGCAGAAGAACACACACTTTCTCTCTTGCGCACACACACACACACACATATATCCAGCCAAATTCTTTGGGTCTGCATTTTTACAGTCTAACAACAATTACTTTCAGTGTTGCTTTATGACTGGAAGGTTTCTGGTTTGAATCCAGGACAGGCAGGATAAATCTGGGAGGGGAAAGGGAAAGAGCACTGCTTGCCCCTCCCTCATTACCATAGCTGTGGTTCCCTTGAGCAAAACCCCAAACCTTCCAACTGCTCCAGTGTAGCTGGCGTGAAAATGTGTAATTAAGTGAGAGATCAAGGCGTTTCTGCATAAAAGTTTAAAATGGCTTTAGTAAAAAACATTGTGTTTCGTTAAAAGATGTTCATCTCATCATCATCAGGTTCTCACCTCTGTTTATGCTTTGTGTGATTCACATTTCCATGATGTGTTCCTTACCGCATCGCCTCACCTGCCCACATGTCCAGTGCTTTGCCACTTGTATCCTATCATCTGCGTTTCCTCTCAAGTGTTCCCTCTGTTCTCTACTCTCTCCCAAAGACAGAAAATCTGCACATTATTCTGAGAAAATGCCCGAGTATATGTGCATGCACAAAATAGCAGGGAGAGCGATTCTTCAAGAGACACGGTTAATTAATGTGGCCCCAACTTCTTGGCAGCTCCCACTTTTGAATTAATGTGAACTCTGAACTGTGAAATTTCCAAATACGAGTTACTTTTTAATTCTGAGCTCAGCAGGTGAATGACCTCAGCTAGCAGGCTGTCCTGGAAAATAACTGAAGATGAAACTGAGAGGTGATTTAAGTAAACCAAATGTTTTTGTTTAGCCTTTAACTATATGCCAGCGCTTGCCATGTGATGTTGAGCAAGTTCATTGCCATTATGAAATAAAACATAAAACAAATACTTGGCTCAAATATCCATCAGTTTCATGTCTTTATACCTGCAGTGGAGAGTACTTACAGGAATAAATGAATAAACACATTACAGTATTATCTGTTACTTCTGTTCATTTTATAATTAAATAAAAAGTCAGGTCTGAAATTTCAATGAACTCAAAAAGTAGGAGCTTATGAGGAGCCTTTGCAGGGAGTATATCCCCCGCCCTGAGGAAAACTCATGCAACCATACGACCTTATTGGAGAGCCAAACTGTAGAGGGGAAGGAAATAGAGGCGGGACGTCTCCGCCCTGAGAAGAAATGAGAAAAAATCTTCTGGATGAAAGTCTCCAAGAAGAGGAGTGCGGTGTATTTCCATTACCTGCCTGACGAGGAGCTTAAAGCGTCTCTCTTCTTGTTGTGATTCGTGAAATAAAGCATCCTTATGAAAGACAAAACGACCGCTTTGACGTGTAAGTAGGCTGCATATTCATTTGAAAGCACCAGCGCTGGGTTTTGTCTTTATAATAGTCCTGTATAAAACTATTGTAGGAAATCTTCGATCGATAATAATCTTATTTAGGAACTTAATTGTATTTCTGCGGCTACCAACTGACAGTGATAGGCTATTTATAGTTTCTATTTGGAAGGCTAAAGCTTAAGCTCCAAGCCGACTTTCTGTGTCTGGTGTGTCTGTGGTTGGGGGAAAAAAGCACTGGCAGACATACTTGGGGGGCGCTGCACTCACCCCATAATCCAGTGACCTGGATTTATGGTGCTGCTATCTATGGAAATGCCTCGCTGTTAGGGGCTCTGCTAAAAGTGCCAGAGAAACCTTGGCAACTCTCTTGTGCAACTTGTTGAACCCTGGCACTACAGGCCGTAAAACGAGACCTCCTTCCGATCTGAAAGGTTTGTTTGTTCTTTATGGAAGAGGGATTTTTTCTGAAGATCGGGCAGAACCTGTGAAATTATACCGGGTGCGCGTTTTTACGCAGGATTTTGTAAATGGCTTGCACTTGTGTTACAGTCCATTACTTACATTGTTCCTACGGTGCTCTTTTCAATAAATTGTTTCAGTAATTGTGCAGCACCAATTACTTAAATTTGATTGTTTTTATGTCTGTCTTCTTACTCAGCCTACTATATGCGCATGGGTCAGTATCCTTGTAAAATGGGCTTGGCCCTCATCATAGGTTATAGGCCTATAGTCTTACACATTGCACTCAGGGGTGTAGACAAAACCTGATCCAGGTGCCTTACATAACCTAACTGAGTCTGTCTTGTCCTTAGTGGGCCAGCTCATTTTTTCACATAATTTCACTCTGCTCACCTCATTGAAGTGTTTTGGAGGCCTCCGAGAGGCTTACCGGTATGTTTAAACAGATTGTGGGTCTGATCTCTCTTTTTTTATTTCGTTTGAGCTGGATGTACCCAGGAGTTTCTCTCAGTCTGTACTTTTCCACCAGCGACTTTTCTTGGCATCGGGCCTGAGCCTCCCCCGGCTCGGGCTCTCCCCTCTTGTCTTTTGTGCACCCAGGGAACCTGCGTCACTCCCGGTCTGTTTAATTGAGAGGCGGCCAAACAGTGAAGCTGATAGGCCTTGTTAAGAGGGTATCGGGTTATTTGTACAGGATCAAGTTGCGGTTAGACAGGGGACACGCATACAGTGTTACAAACATAATCAGGAGTTTAGAGAACAATCCCGAATCTCAAGAGCTATCATCAGCTGCTTCACTTCATGTTCTGTTATTTGCACAATGAGCAGTTTATTCTGTTCTCCTGGAACATAAAGGGGCAACACGTGTTACTTAGTGGACACATTTAGATGCCAAATTTGTTTTTGCAGTTTTGCGTAGAGTGAAATTTTGCTGTCTAGGTGACAGTTCCAGACTTTGTGACACATGGGATGTTCAGCAAAGTTGCTATGGTGTTGCACAAACATATGTGCAAATAGTATAGACCGGCCTCTCAGTGCGTGGTGGTGAAGGTGCGCCCTCCCCCCCCCCCCTTTTTTTTTCCCCCCCCCTTCTTTTTTTTTTTCTTCTTTTTTTTCCCTCCCTCTGACGTGCTGAGATCACAACGGCCTCTGATTGGTCCATTACGCAGAAAGAAATGTTTGCAGAGGATCACGCCCACCAGGGGTTGTGGGTGTGTGCTTCAGCTCCTCCCTCCTCGGCTCTGTTATAAAACTAGAGTCTCTTTCACCTTTGGGCACTTGATGAGTGCAAGAACTGCTGTTGAACTCATCACATCATGACGGTGAAAACAGAAACAGAAAAGCCGGCCCTGACCTACTCGAAATCGAGAGGCCTAGTGGCGTTAGTCACCGGTATGAAATCACAACTGGATATTTTAAGCGGATTCTTCATGACATGGTTGGATATGTTTTTGCTTTTTATTAAAAAATCTTAACATTTTTTTTTCTGTTTTTCTCCCTTGTGTTGCAGCTTTTATGAAACAGAGGAGGATGGGTCTGAACGACTTCATTCAGAGGCTTGCCACAAACTCCTACGCCTGCAAGCAGTGAGTAACATCTGACTTTTGTTACTGTTTGGCTTTCACCGGGGGACAAAACATTTGGAAACACAAGAAATGCAACCAGAATTTCCTTATCGTGTCCTCTGATGAAGCTTTGTGACCTAATGTGACTCCCAGATCAGCTGATTAACATAAAACCAATTTAGGATACTTTTGATGCTAAGTTTGAACTCTTTGTTTTTTCAGTCCTGAAGTTCAGTCCATTCTGAACTTGAGTCCTCCTCAGGATGCTGAGCTCATGAACACAAACCCCTCTCCCCCTGTAAGTATATTTGCTTCCTTTGTTTACATTCCAACATGTGCAGATGCACGCATACACACACATACAAACCCTCTGTTTGTATTTACATTTTGGGATTTATATTATGGCTCTAACTTCCTTATCCTTTTCTTCCTTACAGCCTAGTCCATCCCAACAGATCAACCTCGGTCCATCCTCCAACCCTTCGGCGAAACCCAGTGACTTCCACTTCCTCAAGGTGATCGGCAAGGGCAGCTTCGGCAAGGTCCTGCTCGCACGCCATCGCACAGATGACCAATTTTACGCAGTCAAAGTCTTACAGAAAAAGGCCATCCTCAAGAAGAAGGAGGTAAATGCACCTGCAGCCATGCCTTCAACTGGAAAGAAACCCACACAACAAAAGGTGAACCTCTCTAACCCCCTGCTCTTTGTATTCCTCAGGAGAAACACATCATGTCAGAGAGGAATGTGCTGCTAAAGAATGTCAAGCACCCGTTCTTGGTGGGCCTGCACTACTCTTTCCAAACAGCGGACAAACTCTACTTCATCTTGGACTACATCAATGGAGGAGAGGTGAGTTACTGGCTGCCAGAAAAAAAAAGATAAGTGCATGAAGTAGAGATGATAGAAGAGAAGCAGAGAAGGTGGGCTATTTAAAGAAAGCGCTAAAGATGTAGGAATAGGGTAGGAGGACATTTTAAAGAGAGGAATAATATAGTGCCCGGAATCAGATGAGGCAGAAACACAGACAGACAGAGGGGATATCCTGTCATGAGAAGCAGAATAGAGGCTGCCGCTCTCTTGTCTTTTTTTTTGTGTCAATCTTTCTCTAAAGGAAACACCTCTCAGGAAATCACGGGGTGGGTTAGGACAGCGGGAGAGACTCGGGGCCAAAATTAGCAGCACCATTCAGCCTCAGTGTGTGTCTAATCCAGCTAATTTCCTGTGATTGTTGGGCAAGCAAAGACAGTGCTGATTAAATATGGGCCTCATCAGGAAGCCGGACGCAGTTTCGCTCCTGCTCCCCTTTCTCTTTTCTTCCCCTTCTTTTTCCCCTCATTCCCGCTGCTCTCCCTAGCTCCACCTTTGGCTCTCATTTCATCTGTCTTCCCTTGTCAGACTTTTTAAGCTGTCGCCTTCCTGCCTTTTTATTTCCTCCCATCCGGTTTCCTCTCTGTCTCTGCACCTGTCTTTTTATTGTTGGTCTTTCTCCTTCTAATTTCCAGCGTCTCTGCTCATGTGATTTTTGTAGATCATCCATAACATAAATGAGCTTTTTGTTACCACAAACACATGTTGCAATAACCCTTTACTCTCGTTTTTCTCTTTCTTCCAGTTGTTCTACCACCTACAGAGAGAGCGCTGCTTCCTCGAACCCAGAGCAAGGTTCTACGCAGCAGAGATCGCCAGCGCACTGGGCTACCTCCACTCCCTCAACATTGTCTACAGAGACCTGAAGCCGGAGAACATCCTGCTGGACTCACAGGGACACATCATTCTTACAGATTTCGGCCTGTGCAAGGAGAACATTGAACCCAACGGGACGACATCGACCTTCTGCGGTACGCCGGAGGTAAGGACAAAATATCTGGTGATTCAGAGCTAACTTGTTTTTGTGTTAAGACAGCACTCTGAAATATTCAGTGACTTACCACTTCTCCCTGTTTTCTTCTCTCAGTATTTAGCTCCTGAGGTTCTACACAAGCAGCCGTATGACAGGACAGTAGACTGGTGGTGCTTAGGAGCTGTTCTCTATGAGATGCTGTATGGCTTGGTGAGTAACATATATATTCTAAGTATGACAAATATGTACTATACTACTTAGTTTATGCAAGATTTACAATGATACAATCAGTGTTGGTCATGTGGATGCTTTGCTCCTTGTTGTTGCCAAGATGCTAATCAGTTCTTTTTGTCCCTCCCCCAGCCTCCGTTCTACAGCCGTAACACAGCGGAGATGTACGACAACATCCTGAACAAGCCACTGCAGCTGAAACCCAACATTTCCAACGCAGCCAGGCACCTGCTGGAGGGCCTGCTGCAGAAGGACCGCACTAAGAGGCTGGGCTGCACTGAGGACTTTGTAAGTGTTTGGTCGTGTGTGTGTGTGTGTGTGTGTGTGTGTGTGTGTGTTTATACATGTTGTTTTTGTTAAAGGACATCATGTAATTGTTATTTCTGTCTCTTCACAGATTGAAATTAAGAACCACATATTCTTCTCCCCCATCAACTGGGATGACCTCAATGCCAAGAAGATCACCCCTCCCTTCAACCCCAACGTGGTAAGTTCCTTTTTAATACTCCAATAAGTGCTGATGATGGCAGATCTACCATAGACTTCTTCTTAGTCCTCAGAATTTACATTAACATAACTGTATCAGGAGCACAGGGCATCTTCGCTGCGAATTAAAACGTTTCCAATTATGGCATGGTATTTTACAGCGTGACTAATCCCTTGTTGTCTCCCCCTCTCCTTCCCTCCCTCCTCCCCTGCAGACGGGACCCAACGACCTGCGGCACTTTGATCCAGAGTTCACAGATGAGCCAGTACCCAGCTCAATTGGCTGTTCCCCAGACAGCGCGCTCGTCACGGCCAGCATCAAAGAGGCTGCCGAGGCCTTCGTGGGCTTCTCCTACGCCCCATCAATGGACTCTTACCTATAGGATTTAAACACAGGCAGTCAATATGGACACCAATTCAGACTCACAGGACATGAACTGTAGCGTGTCCATGGACTTGCATCTTGACCCCACCTTACATTTCCCATCAGGATGGTGGATATTTCTGAACCAAACCCTGCAACGACTCTGCATCTGCAATTAATTTACACGTGTACTTGCCATGATCTCTCCTACTCTTGAATGCATTTAAGAAGACTTGCTACAAGAGGATACCTGCCATAATTAAATGACTGAATGGGGTTGTAATCCTCCACCTTACCCTGATTTACCAACGCACAAATTCTTCAACCACAACAGACACAAATGCTCTGCAGCCTTCAATTGCCCATCTCCTACCCATTAGTGGAGGTCCTTTGCACATAGCTCAGGCAGCTTAAAAGCCCACCTCGACCCTGAGGCCACAACCGACAAGCACATACACATCAATTTCCACCTTTTCTCAAAAGAGGATTGCTGGAACGTACTGTATAAGCCCTAATAATGATTTCCACCTCTCTCCACACCTCTGTAGCGAGACGTCTTCTCTCATGAGATTCTGTCTGACCACCCATGGGGACCTACCTGTTGTATTTAAATGAGTAGGTTGGAGATGACATTCATTTTGGTGCTTTTAGTTTCTTATCATTTGCTTTCTGTGTGTTTGAAAAGGGAGTCATTTGAAGCTGAATGTTACAGAGGGGGATGTTTTTATGTGTGTGGTTTTTTTTTTTTTTTTCTCAAATGTGCCTTTACTTTGTTTTCTCTCCATCAAAATTCACATCTTTTGGGTTTGCCTGTATCATTCTTTATGTCACAGCGCTTCGTCCACTCCACACCTGACTGCAGGTGGGAGGAGCTGTCACCAGAGAGGAACGATGTAGCACTAAATTAATACACCTGTCTATCTTTAACACGCGAGATGTAGGAACTCAAAGGATGTTTCATACCTTCATTTGCACAGAAAACAATTGATGGTAATGCTGAGAGAGGGAGAGAGAGAGAGAGAGAGAGAGAGAGAGAGAGAAAGAGAGAGAGAGCACTGCTGCTAGGTGAGAAAGACAGTGATGTGTTCAGACATGTTTGTGTAGTCCTGCTTGCCAAAGCGTCCCCCTCATATAGTCTTCCATTGGCCTCACAATAATGAAACGGCGGCCTTCAGCTGGGCCGACAACATAGAAACTGAACATTCCATTTTAATATTGCTGTAATGCAGTTTGACGGTATTTAAGTTTGTTTGTATATTTGGAGTCATGTATTAGTTTTAATGTATATTGAATAAAAAAATGACTAAAGGTATGCTTAAATATATGTAACAATTCATGTTAAATGTACTGTAAATTGTAAAATTGATTTGTGAGTATGTTTGTTTGCAATAAAAGTTTAACTTTATTATACCTTATAACCTTGTTTTTTAATGCTTGATAAATTGACTGCATGTGCATGAAGTGGCTTCAATTTATGGACTTTCCTTTTAAAATATACAAATCATTTTTACAGTATCTTGTCAAATGGTAAACATTAGCCCTAGCTGGAAGGGTCTTGATCTATTGACCGCTGACAGAAGTCCCACTGTAGAGCGGACTTTACCTCCCTCCATGATTCAGCAAGCTTACACAACAATGATGGTCACATCCAAGTGTGTGTGTGTGTGTGTGTGAGAATCTGTTTGCAGGCAAATTATTGACTAATTAGGCCACTACAGGTCAAAAGATATTCATGAACCCAATTCAGCAGAGCAGCTTAATATTGCACCTGAGCAATATTTTGAGCATTGATTTTGATGCAAAAGCTGCATTGCATGAATGACAATTCAAGCAGGAATAATGTAAATAAAATACTGTGCTTTCAATAAGATTACAGCAGGATGGTGTGTTGATGAGCCAGACAGTCCTACTGGAGTTCAAGGTTGTGTCCATGGGTAACAGTATCTTTAGTGAGTGTCTTTAAGGAGTTATTGTGTAGGTGACCTCTGACCTCTAACTTCCTGGAAAGAGGGGAAAGTCAAAGATTTACATTATAAGAGGACTGTGGGAAGGGTGTCCCGGCAGAAAGCTATAAAACCCTTAACTTGACTTGACTTGTCCAGTCAACCATTTGACTTTGTTGGTCTGAGAAGTTGCTTGGAAATTCAGTGAACCCAGTTTTACAATGTCCACACAAGGTTTATCAACAGATATATAATTGAGTAAAATGTTTTATTTAGTTAGAAGTCACTATAGAACGTCAGGGTTTTTCCAGAAAATCCTGAGAACATCTTTTGGAGCAGCTCTTTATCTAAAATGATAGGCATGTGTTATAACTGATATTACAGCCTATTCAAATCACTACCTTCCACTGCACCCTTTTTATGTATGCACTGTTATTACTTAAACACTTAACCACTGTCACAGTAGTTTTTATTATCATCGTCTTCCTCATTATTGTCCATTGGTCTTTCAGAGAGCGAAAACAGTTATTTATTATGTGCCTACCATAATAAAGGCACCAAAAAAAGCTGCTAGGTGTGGAGAAAATGTGACAGTGTGAAATATTTTGAGTACTATCAGAGTACTGTGTACTGTTAGCTCAGCTGTTCTTACAGTTTTTCTCACTCACTTTGGTACATTTCTCGAATCATCCCTAACATTTGCAAAACGGTAAGTGCATTTCTCGAAACATATCGAACAAAGAGCATAACACAGTGGATTACCTGCAAAAGCCCGTAACTTTCTCAAAATCCTTAGTCTATCTCTCAAAAGGAAATCTTTATGTCATTGAACATGTCAGTGCCATCAGAAAGACAAGTCATTGTGTCATTGTTTATGAACAAGATAGTCAAAATGTTTAGTCATGTTATCAATATAACAGTGTATTTTCTGATGTAAACTATGGCTAACATTTTGATGACAATGATTGAAAATGCACAAGGCTGCACTTTTTCAAATTGTCATATCATTTTCAACAGTATAAAGTTATACATTGCAAAAGATTGGACCGGATTCACAGTTACGTTTTCACTGTTCATACAACAAATACAATTTGTTGACAGACCATGTCATTGTGATGCAGAAAAGGAAAAAGAAAGGACTGTTTTACAGCACAGCATAGTACAACGGAAGAAATTACAAAATTAGAAATGTAAGCATGTAAAACACTCCTTAGGCTGATGTACCTGTCTGTCAGGTCACAGATTCTTATCCACATCACAATGGCTATCTTCATCAATTACAGTAAGGAGACACTTACCAAAAAAAAGTCTAATAGACGTGTAGAAAATATGATTGACAGATATAGATACATAAATAAGTATATTCATCTACTGGTGTATATTATATGTATTGCACTATTCACTGCTCACTGTGTATTGTTACTGTTCACTGTGTATGGTATTGTGTGTATCGGGTGAATGGTGTGAGGGCTGTGTTGCTACTGTAGGATGTTGTGATTTGTTGTTGTCTGTTCTTATTTTGTTTATGCACCATGGTCTGTACAAAACAACATTTTGTTCAGCTATATACTTGAATGTGAAGAATGAACAATAAAGATTGACTTTATTCAACTCTGACAACGTGTTCAGCCATTTCGCATGTAGTGACTTATGCAAAGAACTTGACTAAAAGTTTTGGGGGGTAAGACTATTCAACAGAAAACCAGTATAATTCATTGTGATCAGCATGACATAACCAATTTATGTTGTAGGAAACAGCAGACAATTGTACATAATTATTTGCTTCAATGTGTCAAAGCATTTGCAATATGTTCAAAACTATGAGAAATTGCTTTTATGATGAGCACAAGTGACGAGATGATGTGGAGGTTAAACAAGTAGTTTTGAGAATTTCAATTCTGATCTGAGAAATGTACTGTGAATGAGGAAAAACTGTAATAGCTCTGTCTTTGTAAAATTGTTTTGGGCTGAAGACATTTTCCAGAACTGCTTAGCAGCCAAAGTCCTGCACTGCCATCTGCTGGCTAAGCCTTGAACTGAAAGTAAACCCTTTGTGTTTGCCAAAACTCAGGTGGGCAGCACATATGACATTAAAGACACAGTGCTTGAGTTTGTTGGTGGCCTGAACAATGTTTTAATGGACATGGTTCACTGAGGTGTACACAGTGAGGAATGGTAAATCTTCAAGGATGATAGAAACAGACGGAACAGTAAAAGTAGAGGCAGGAGAGCGAGATGAGAAGCATGGAGCGGATGAATCCATGTCTTTCATTAGGAACGGACATTATTACCATTTTATCACTTTTTATAATGTTTTTTATGAGGGTGGTAAGAGTGGTGGGGGTGGTAATGGCGCAATAGATAAGACTATGCCTTTGGTGTGAGAGAGACCTGGGTTCAATCCCCCACACTGTCCACCATTGTGTTCCTGAGCAAGACAATTAACCCTAGCTGCTCCAATGTGAGACCTCTGACATGTATAGCAATTGTAAGTAGCTTTGGATAAAGCATCAGCTAAATTAATAAATGTAAATGTAGTGGTTACTCACAATCAGTTTATCAGAGGTCTGTTCACTACATACATGCACTAAGGCATCAGCTTTGCCGACAGTGCAAAACCACTTCTTTAATATGGGATTATACACATGTCATAAATATTGTGTAATTTCTAGACAATGTTTAATTCAACATGCCATGTGAGGAAAGTCGTTGACACAAGACATTAGTCATAAACCTTACAGGTGCTAGCAAACTGAGGCCTTTTTACATTTGGAAACATAACCTGAATCTGAATGGATCCAGATGCATTTATTATACAGTTTGAATTTTTTGATTTCAACTGCAGAAGTCACTCTATACTCACAAGCAGATCGCTGAAACAGAATATTTTTTTCTCTCTCTCTCTTTGTCATTTTGGGAGAAAGTAATGAAAAGGGGGCAAGTGTCAAGTTGTTGATTAATCATTTTTAAATAAAAAAGCATAAGATAACTCTAAGGTTAAAACTATTAATTACTAATTACTTAATGATTAGTAATTCTTTTTGTGCCCCCTCAAGTAAAGTGATACATCACAAATCAAATTCAAATTAGCTTTATTGGCATGAATGTGTAACAATAATATTGCCAAAAATTACAGTTAATCTCTTCATTGCTTAATTATAATGACAATAGCAACAGATTGTTTTTTAAATCACCTGTAAAAATCTTGCTTAATATAATGTTAACAGTATAATTTTGAATACAGGACTCTTGTAATGGTAATGGAGTATTTTTACACTATGCTGCTGTCTTCCTACTCATATAGGATCTGGATACTTCAACCACTTCAAATCAAAACAAACATTAATTTGTTTTCATATGCAGGAACCAACATTAAGTATTTTTCTACTGGGTGAGTAAAACCGTCTCTCGTTCATCCTAAAAGTGACTTTTCAGGTAACTTAGTTGGTCAGAGTAGACCTTCAATCAAATGACTGTCTTGAATTAAAAGTTAAACAGTTTGTTTGACTCGGCTATGTGCTGAGTTATGCTATCGGGTTTTTGATTGTTAAAACAGCATTCCAATATGGTATATAAGCCCCAGGACTAAACCTAGATAAGACACCTGTGACTATCCAAAGGTACCCCGCCAAATGATAATATAATAATCTAATAATCACATGATTATTTGCTGACATTGTAAGAGCCAATCTGTCTAGACGACCCATAGTTATATCTTGGTTACGGAGTTATTACATAAGACACGTGTACGCAGCGCGCCCACACATACACACGCAGACATTAACACTGAGGTTCAAATGACAGTGGTTAAAACAGGTCAAACTTTGGATCCCATAATAATCCAACACTGGAAAAGTAGGCCAAGCACATACAGAGCCTAACCGACACACGAAGCCACATTCGGTCATGTGTGAAGCAGCAGGGCAGGTGTGACAGCTCAGTCCTGCTGCAATCGTAGAGACGGGACACTGGAACTGAGCGAAACAACAGGTGGCCTCCCCGTTTGTTTTCATATGCAATATGAGATAAATTATTGATACAGGTGTGTTCTATTTCTGGTACCTTTATAGTGATGATCACAACTGAGAATCACAATAACCTGTAATTGCAGCTGGAATATAATTTTTTTAAAACAGCACAGAGAAATAAAAGCTCATTAGTGACTCTTTAGACCTTACCAGACACATTAGCGCAAAGGAACACACAACACCACCTGACAGACACTTTTGGACCAATAGGATGACATTGAGCGTTCTCAGGCAGAATCCACGTTTCCTATTGGTGGTCTGGGCGGACATGGGCGGGGCTAAACAAGTGCGTTACCAAAACAAGCTGCGTGCGCGCGCCGACACAGCGAAAGAAGAGTTGGGAGCAAAGGAAAAGTCTGCAGGAGAAAACGAATGGGTCAGGCCACACCAATTTAAGCAAACACCGGAGACACAGCTGGGGCGTCAGGTAGGGAAGTGTCACTGGATATAGCTTTTATTACAAGTTAAATACTTGTTTACTGAGCCTTTTCATGTAGCGAAACACGCATACTTTGCACTCACTCAGTGGACGAGCCCGTACTTGAAGTCATTGTTTTTTAAAAAAGCAACTAACTTTGGCTTTTGCTGTTTAGACGTTGTGTTTTCCTTGGTGGTCTATGGTTTCTGGCTTCCACGAAATGACCATGCCACGTTTTAGCTCAAGTTGAGGACTTTGATGGGACAGAAAAACAGAAAACACACATAGAAAAGGAAGGCGTCTCATTCAGTTGTCTCAGTTATTACACACTTATTAATTATGACAACCATAAGATGTTATGGCAAGGGCACTTATTGGGACGACTGGGGAACAGTCTCCCAAAACCACTTATGTCCAGGACAGGCAACAAAATAAAAAATCTGTAAAGTGAGGTTAAAGGTCAAAGCTCCACAAACACTACACACTACATTACATTACATTACAGTCTTAGCAAGTAATTCAATCAACATCTCACAGAAACAGCTGAAGCTGTCCATTGTGAGCTTCATAGAGATGGTATTTATGACAGGGATTTCTTTGGAAGCCACTGCCATTGTATCCAGGGGAACTGGTCTGATGATGGTTAAAATGTCCATCTTTATCCCAGCACCAGGATTGGTTTAATCTGTATTTTGGAGACAGCGAAAGATGGCTTACTTGTTGGGTATGGTGGTTAGTCTAAGTTTAGGGTATAAAGTATTTAGTATGCTTAAAAAGGCATTTTAATGGAACAAATGGGACTGATTTTCTGAATCAAATGTGAGCAGCACACTGTTCCCTCATTGATGTTCCTATATTCAGAGCCAAAGGACATGCATTTGCACAAGAATGAATTGAAACTTCTTCCACGGGGGAGGGCTCGTATCAAACCTCAGTCCTTTTCATCACTGCCAACTATGGAAGGTTGTCATATACCGAGAGGGGGCATTAAATGTCTGCACAGATTTGTAATCTTGTTTACTTGTTTTGATCAGATAGTTCTTGATTGAAACCCATGTTTTTCTGACTTTAGACTATTTTTAAGGCGAAGTTATTGTATAGGCCAATACAATCATCAGCCAATACCTGCACTCATGAGGTTGAGATATTATCCTAACTTGTAGATCTCTTACTGTATTGATTCTTTATTGATGCTTGTATATTGTTCCTCAAATGGATAAAAGTATCTGCCAAATGAGTAAATGTAAGTTAAAAAATTACAGCACGTTAATCTAAAACCATTACTAGCTAGCGTTAAATATATATTGGTATACAGTACCCGCAACCCGATCCCGGATAAGCGGATGAAGATGGATGGATGGATGGATGGTATACTGTAGAGAATAATGCAGTTGAATGATGTCACTTCTGACAAACTGAACCCCACTCTCCCTAAAAACAGCAGTCATGTTCTGAAATCTACAGCAAAACTCAATGTATTTTTCTATTTTATTAATTAATTTATATTCCATCTAAATCAACATGTTACTCGCTAAGATAAGCATGTATATTAGATTGTGCTGTGCACGGAGTAATGAAATTTTACATTATATTTCTTTGATATTGGCATTATATATTGGCAGTCGGCCGCCCTGCTCGCTAAATACCAGCATCAACCTCGGCCATTGAAAAACCCATATCAGTCGACTACTAATAACATTTGGCTTCTTTTGTGAAAATAAAAAAAGGGTTTGTATTTCTCAATGTAAGTCATGTTGCAGTTTGAATGTGTTGGTTTGTATCTCTTTTGCCTAGGCCTACTGTTAGAGGCGTTTGACGATGGACCCCAACAGTGAGACCAAGAAGATGACCATCTACCTCCCCTGTAACCCCTCCTCTGAGACCCAGAAGCTGGCCCCACCCAGAGGCCCAGGTACACACAGATACCAGTCGTATTTTAAATAGATAAAATAACATTTTAAAGACAGGTCTAAGCCACAGGCATGTTAATTGTGATGTTTATTGAAGGTGTGCTTGCTGAATTCAGATTAAATGTGCTCCGCCCTACAGCTTGCTTTATGTGGCTTTCACCACTGAGCCTCCATAAACACTTGAGGCTAAGACTTGATTATTCTGAAAAATCAATATTTTTAACCTGGAGCTAGTTCCAAGAAGCAGTTTAAATGAGTTATCTAGATAACCTTATGGGTAACAGACCCCCTGCAAATCTGGAACTTGGACTGATATAAAGGTCCTGCTTCCAGAGTGGTCCATACATGCATTTCCAAGAACATGACCACCTACCTCCTGTAGGTCATTCAGCAAATGTAATTTGCATCGTGTTGAACTTCTTTGGCCTCTTCTTCAAACGCTGATTAATGATGAATCCAAGAGTTGTTTGTCACTCTGACCTTGGCTAAATACCAAAAATGTGACACTCATCACAAACCTAACTGCATGTGAATCTTAACAAACATCCAGTTCATTTATCAAGTTAACTTTCTTCTTTATCTTTGCTATGATTTGAAGAGCTGGCTTCATTGGACACATATTTAATCTGTTGCCTTGCATTAAATATTTACTGAGCCAAAATTGTTTCTGTATGTTTGTGGACATTTTAAAAAAATAAAACATTTTTACTTGCTAACAATTGTGAACAGGATTTTAACTCTTTGGGTCAATACAAGAGCAGCATATAAGAGCAGCATATATCAGTAATGTAGGGCTGTCCCCGACTAAGGATTTACATAGTTGAATCATGTGCTGTGTTTGTGTGCGGCAATTGGGGCGGAGGGAACACACGGTAGCTCCGCTTTAATCGTGACAAGCTGCAGAGCTGTAGTCTCTGTTCATTAGTCACTGTAACTTACACTGTACATTTCCAGCTAAACCGAGTCTTATTGTTGACCCTTTTCTCTCTGCTCACCTATCATTCACCGGTCTTGTGAAGAGTTTTGCATGCATGCCGTGCAGCCGACAGCTGCATGCACATCGTGGTTTCTCACGGGTCTATTTCTAGTCCTATTTAAAACGATGTAATATTCTTTGTGTGGTTCATCAATGGTGATAAATGATCCGAACGTCCTGCGAGGTGCGGACAACTCTGCACAACAACGGTGAAGTTAAGGCTCCGTCTCCACAGCAAGTTCCTCTTCTGCCACTACACACTCACACACACACACACACAGCTACGCCTACTCATGCGCACTGATGGCCCCTGCCTTGAGGGTTAGGGTTACAATTCTGGATTTATTCACGCACTTTAAAAACATTTATTAAAAGCTTTTTTTCTTTTCAAATTTTTTCAAATTTACAGCATTAAATGTTGAAATGTATATTGTAATAGGCTGTATATTAACTTATTGGGAGAAAACTGGTAGTTTTATATAAAATCAGACGTTGAGCACCCCCATATTGCCAAAATGACATGATCCTTGTTTCGATGCGAAGCCCATCGAAGCATCGAATTTTCGACTATTCGGGGTCAGCCCTACAGTAATGATTAAGTTTTTGCATTTGTCCTTTGTGGAATGGCCATTTCCCCATGTACTAGTGTCTGCTTTTTACTCCAAAACCAGTGCCCCACACCCAAACACAGAATGAAGTTGATTTTCTATCTCATCCATCCAATGTTATTCTTGTTTGTACAACACCTCTTTTGATAGGAGATTTAAATCAGACTCATTTTTACTGTAACTCATTTCACTGACTGAAGGTTTGTTACTTGAGTTTCTTTGCTATGACACGGAATGGATGCAATGTTATATTTTGTATCCTTTTCATTGACAACCTACTGCTGTCTGACAATCCTGATTTTGGTGAGATTGTCGTGTTCTTAACCTGATTACAGCAACTGCACATGAGACCATCTGCATATATTGGGACTAACCGATATAAAGATTACATGTTTGAAAACACTGAAAAATGAGGACGACAAATGGCTCAATAGGAGAGAAATATACTGGCTGTAACGATGCACAAGCCATGTGTTTGGATGAGAAAACATTAGATTTAACTCACATGACAATATGTAATACTTTGATTTACAAAAAACAAAGTCTACTTTTTTCTTACTTCTTAGGCTGTGGTGTGTCAAGTAGAAATACATTATCTGTCTTTGGTCCAATACCTGAACCTTACAATCTTTAACTGCGTGACCAGCATAAGCCTGAGTATAGACGGGTGCAAAGTCTCCAAATACTGTGTCAGGAATGGGACTTTGTGAAATCACGTTGCCTGGGGCAGAGAACAATGGGACCAGGACTTTTTTGTGCAGCTGTTTTCTTATAGTATATTCTCTGACTCTCTTTCTGTTTCCCTCTCTCCAGGCTGCAGCTGGCTGGTGGTGGTAGCGGCTGTAGCGGCCTCGCTGAGCGGCCTTATGCTGGGCTACGAAATGGGCCTGACCTCTGGAGTCCTGCTGCAGCTGCGGGACCTCCTGTCCCTCTCCTGCAGGGAACAGGAACTGCTGGTCAGCTCCCACCTGCTCGGCGCTCTCCTGATGTGCCTGGCCGGAGGTCCCATTCTGGATCGCTACGGCCGCCGCTGCTCTTTGCTCCTTAGTGCTGGCCTGGTGGTCGGAGGGAGTGTCGTGCTCATCGCCGTCACCTCACTTGTTGCACTCACACTGGGCCGGGTCATAGTTGGCATGGGAACGGCGCTGTCAGGGACAGGAGCGTGTCTGTACATTGCGGAGATCTCACCGAGGGAGAGGAGGGGTCTGCTGGTGACGCTGTACGAGCTGATGTTGGTTGTGGGTGTAATGCTGGGATTCAGCTGCAGTTATGCCTTTGCTACTCTGCCCCACGGCTGGGCGTATACATTTGGACTAGTAATCCCCCCTGCGCTGCTGCAGATCAGTGTACTCTTGTTTCTCCCACCCAGCCCACGCTTCCTTGTTGCCAGGGGTAAAGTGGAACAGGCCAGGATAGTGCTGACCAAAATGAGAGGTGGGATTCAGGAGCACGTGGAATTGGAGCTCAGAGACATCCAGACAGGACTTAAAGAGGAATCAGAGCATAGTTTCTGGGAGTTGTTCAGTGCCAAGGCCAACTTACGGTCACGGCTGCTAACAGGCGTTGCCCTAGTCTTCCTTCAGCAGGTTACCGGTCAGCCCAACATCCTCTCCTATGCTTCACCACTTCTCCGCAGTGTAGGCTTCAACAGTGACTCCGCAGCAACCTTGGCCTCCACGGGGTTCGGAGTAGTCAAAGTAATTGGCACCATTCCGGCCGTGTTGCTGGTCGACCGCGTGGGACCCAAGAGCTTTTTGTGTGTGGGCGCCGTCGCAATGGGAATGTCGTTAGCAGCACTTGGTATACTGACACTGCAAAGCCACACTCACCTCACCAGCCTGTGTAGAAGCCAGACTATAATAAACCACACAGATACGCCGTGGGATGTAAACACAACCATCACAGACTTGGACAGTGACATTTTTACTACTCACCTCCCCAGCCGATGGAACAGTGAGGAGGATGGGAAAGAGGAGCAGGGAGGAGGAGAGACTAATGTAGAAGTGTCTTCCTCACTGAAGTTGGCATCACTGATCAGCTTGCTGGTGTATGTGGCAGCCTTCTCCATTAGCCTCGGACCAAGTAAGCACCCACTCACTCCCTTTACACACTCACACACATCCACACACACACAAATGAAAATGAACAAGTAACTGGTCACCTACACTGTATTTTATCTTCAGGACACCCTCAGGCCATTTATCTCTAAATGACAGATTGCATATGTGCATTTCAGTGTGCCCACATTTGACTTTCATACTTTGGCATTTTGCCCAAATACACCAGGCCAATTCTGCTCTGTCTGCAATATAAAACAGCCGCTATGATCCATATGCACTCACGGGCTGCAGCTTGTAAGTACGAAGTACAACAATGGTTATCACACAATAACTAGGCTTAGGTAAGGTTTGGTTGAAGCGCCCCAGATAAAGCAGCGTGGCTTTAAAGCTTTAAACATGGCTTTTAACTCCCCACACAAAATTGTCAAATATCAAAATTGTAAACAGCTATTCTACATCATGTAATTTGTATTCATGCCTCATTAACCATGCCCCCTTTTTGTCGCGGTAATTGTGTCCTTCTTTCCTTTCCAGTGGTGTACGTGGTTCTCAGTGAGATCTTTCCAATGGGAGTCAGAGGCAGGGCCGTGTCCGTGGTGTCAGCTGTAAACTGGGCCACAAACCTGCTTATCTCAGTAACCTTCCTCACATTTACAG
Organism: Micropterus dolomieu; assembly: GCF_021292245.1. Classification (NCBI taxonomy): domain Eukaryota; kingdom Metazoa; phylum Chordata; class Actinopteri; order Centrarchiformes; family Centrarchidae; genus Micropterus; species Micropterus dolomieu. Next base: position 13,138,308 of record NC_060159.1, read on the forward strand.
GTGCGTATGTGGTTATAATTGATTAAACTGTAGGTTCAAGCTAGTTGTGGTAGAGCTATGATTTTACAGAAGCAGCCTTAAAACTTTGTTATTTATTTCTGTTCTGCAAACAGTAATTACAAGTAGACACACATTTTAACTGTGGCACAGCTTTACACACTTCACATTGTATTTTTACCTTTTGTCCAGGACAGGCAAGGATGAATGTGTGTAAAGTTTGTAACAGTATTTCACTAAACACATTTAACTTCCTGAAAGAGGTGACTTGTGTCTCACCTTCTACTATTGGTTAGTTAGACTGGCCACCCGTCATGGGGTTATAATACTGTAGGATTTAGCAAAACAAAAACATTGCGCCGAAATCAGTTCAGTCACTATTCAAATTTGCAATCTTTGAAATGCACCATTCTTTAGGGTTTAGCAGCAACTGAAAGTCATAGACATACCTTGTTTGACATTACCTGTCTGTCGAGTACGTCTAAACGTCATCACAACTGTAGCAGAGCAAGGTTAAAGCAAGCAAAACAACAAACAAGTGTGCTGACTAAGGTTTGAGGATAAGTATTTTTTAACTGTTGTTTTTCTAGAAAAGATTGGTGTTCCCAACGTGATGTTCCTCTACTCTGCCATGAGCTTTGTTCTCTTGGTGTTTGTCATCCTCTGTATCCCTGAGACCAAAGGTCGCACGCTAGAGGAGATATCTAAAGAACTGGCGAAGAAGTGAGTTTTACACACAAATCAATGTCCTCAGTTTAACTAGTAAGCTAGTTTCTGAATTTCTCTGTCTTCCGTCTGTGCTTTCTCTGCTTTGCCAGGAAGCCTTTTGAGGTGAGGCTCTATAGACAGGTTCAGCCTCAGGAGAGCCTGATCAGCAGCATGTCCGCAGAGAGTCCAGCAAACGTCTGACCCTTTTAACAGACCACAACTGTACACCTCAGCTGAAGGAGCAGGAACGAGCACAATAAATTAGCAATTAAGAATTTTGGGTACAACTTCTACATCTCACCCACATGTGTACATCCCTGCAGATCCAGCTGATTCCTATAATACTGTCTCTGTCATATAGTTGGTTTTAGCTATACACTGTATGTGAAGGATGAAAACAACAGGAAAGGTCAAGTATTAAAAAATGGAGAGGTATTTGTGATTTTGCCCAAATTGGGATAGTTCAGGGTTTGCTCTTGCTGGTTAAAGGGAAGTAAAGAAAGGTCAACAATGGGGATTGAAAATGTGATTATATAAAAAATATATATTTATTTAATTCCTTGCTTCTTTACCCCTTCTATATTTAAGAATACAACTAAAGCAGAAAGGAACATGTTCTCTTAACTCCAGTATAAAATTGACTCCCCACCAGCCAGTAAAACCAATGACGCCCCTTGAATGACCACTACATTCTTTTCCATTTTGACCTGACATTGTGATGAACATTTACAAAAAATTCTGTCTTGGGTGATCACGGGGAAATCAACGATGAACTAGAAAACAGAAAAATCCACCTAATCACTTCAAATGTTTCATTGTTTAATGTAAACACTAATACGGCTCAAACCAGACGCACCAGTCATACCAGTTTTGGCACACTATAATCGACATGGTGACAAAAACTATGGACGGTCACAGTTGTCTCCTCCTTTGCATTTTATGGGAACAAGCCAACAAGAAAATGATACTGAATCAACATTCAGCTGCAGTGTGCTTGATTGCTGAATCCTCAAAAACAAGCAATGAAGCAAAAAAGCTCAACTCGAGGTCTACTGGTAATGTTGGGTAGATAATATAACAAATAGTAATGTTGTAGTGTAAGAAGAAGTATGAAAAGTGATGTTTGTTTTTTTTTTTTACTTATGTCAGTAATGCCAAAATTATACTTAGTTGATTAATAAGTGGGATGTTTTACTGCAAGAAAGAATGGGTTATGTGGACCTGTTCACAATTAAAATTGCGCATTAATTTCTAAATCTGTACTTAAATACATATCCTTATCTTTTTTGTCAAGTTAGAAAATTTAGAAATAAATTTGAAAAAGTCGCACTAAAAGTCTTGAGAACCATTTTATGGGCTATTCCATAGAAACTGCTCCACTCCACCTGTAATCAAGACCTGCACATACGAAAATGAAGGACACAATGAAAATGAGAGTGAGACACACATTAAACAGTAGTCCTGTGGTGGCCTTGTTTACCATTAACCTTTATTTTTATACAAAATACAAAATTCTGAACAAGCGTCACAAATCTTCAGTTGACACTGATTCAAAAAATCCAACAACTTGAGACAACGCGCCTACGTTTTCGCCAAAATTTTTTCATCAGATGCCTTTATTATATACATACGTATACCACATTGCCTCTCACTAGGTTTTCAGTTCACACTTAAAAACTTTACCTCTCACCATTGTTTTTTGTTATTTAAGAGAACGGTATTCTATGTTTGTTATTCGGACAATTCAGGTACTGGCTACTGTTGTAAGCATGGCCTCTCTGAACACTGTTCATGGTCTTGTGTTGCTTCAAAATCTCACATGGATGTATTGCCAAACCTCTTGCTGGCTGACAGTACTAAGCTGACTGCCAGACAACGTTGCACTGCTGTAACTTAGTGGCTGCTTTTGTAATTATTTAGTTATTTACTTACAATTACAATCTACTTTCTCCATGAGTTTCTGTCACTTTGTCCTGTGTCTTTACAGCAAGTTCCAAGGCCAGTTCTCGTCAGTGTTTTAATAACTTTTAATTCTTTTGCCCACTTAAAATGTCTCGCCTTTCCTCAGTACCACTATAGCCTGGGACTAACCAGAAG
>NC_060159.1:13141209-13145875 GCF_021292245.1 Micropterus dolomieu
GATTAAACTGTAGGTTCAAGCTAGTTGTGGTAGAGCTATGATTTTACAGAAGCAGCCTTAAAACTTTGTTATTTATTTCTGTTCTGCAAACAGTAATTACAAGTAGACACACATTTTAACTGTGGCACAGCTTTACACACTTCACATTGTATTTTTACCTTTTGTCCAGGACAGGCAAGGATGAATGTGTGTAAAGTTTGTAACAGTATTTCACTAAACACATTTAACTTCCTGAAAGAGGTGACTTGTGTCTCACCTTCTACTATTGGTTAGTTAGACTGGCCACCCGTCATGGGGTTATAATACTGTAGGATTTAGCAAAACAAAAACATTGCGCCGAAATCAGTTCAGTCACTATTCAAATTTGCAATCTTTGAAATGCACCATTCTTTAGGGTTTAGCAGCAACTGAAAGTCATAGACATACCTTGTTTGACATTACCTGTCTGTCGAGTACGTCTAAACGTCATCACAACTGTAGCAGAGCAAGGTTAAAGCAAGCAAAACAACAAACAAGTGTGCTGACTAAGGTTTGAGGATAAGTATTTTTTAACTGTTGTTTTTCTAGAAAAGATTGGTGTTCCCAACGTGATGTTCCTCTACTCTGCCATGAGCTTTGTTCTCTTGGTGTTTGTCATCCTCTGTATCCCTGAGACCAAAGGTCGCACGCTAGAGGAGATATCTAAAGAACTGGCGAAGAAGTGAGTTTTACACACAAATCAATGTCCTCAGTTTAACTAGTAAGCTAGTTTCTGAATTTCTCTGTCTTCCGTCTGTGCTTTCTCTGCTTTGCCAGGAAGCCTTTTGAGGTGAGGCTCTATAGACAGGTTCAGCCTCAGGAGAGCCTGATCAGCAGCATGTCCGCAGAGAGTCCAGCAAACGTCTGACCCTTTTAACAGACCACAACTGTACACCTCAGCTGAAGGAGCAGGAACGAGCACAATAAATTAGCAATTAAGAATTTTGGGTACAACTTCTACATCTCACCCACATGTGTACATCCCTGCAGATCCAGCTGATTCCTATAATACTGTCTCTGTCATATAGTTGGTTTTAGCTATACACTGTATGTGAAGGATGAAAACAACAGGAAAGGTCAAGTATTAAAAAATGGAGAGGTATTTGTGATTTTGCCCAAATTGGGATAGTTCAGGGTTTGCTCTTGCTGGTTAAAGGGAAGTAAAGAAAGGTCAACAATGGGGATTGAAAATGTGATTATATAAAAAATATATATTTATTTAATTCCTTGCTTCTTTACCCCTTCTATATTTAAGAATACAACTAAAGCAGAAAGGAACATGTTCTCTTAACTCCAGTATAAAATTGACTCCCCACCAGCCAGTAAAACCAATGACGCCCCTTGAATGACCACTACATTCTTTTCCATTTTGACCTGACATTGTGATGAACATTTACAAAAAATTCTGTCTTGGGTGATCACGGGGAAATCAACGATGAACTAGAAAACAGAAAAATCCACCTAATCACTTCAAATGTTTCATTGTTTAATGTAAACACTAATACGGCTCAAACCAGACGCACCAGTCATACCAGTTTTGGCACACTATAATCGACATGGTGACAAAAACTATGGACGGTCACAGTTGTCTCCTCCTTTGCATTTTATGGGAACAAGCCAACAAGAAAATGATACTGAATCAACATTCAGCTGCAGTGTGCTTGATTGCTGAATCCTCAAAAACAAGCAATGAAGCAAAAAAGCTCAACTCGAGGTCTACTGGTAATGTTGGGTAGATAATATAACAAATAGTAATGTTGTAGTGTAAGAAGAAGTATGAAAAGTGATGTTTGTTTTTTTTTTTTACTTATGTCAGTAATGCCAAAATTATACTTAGTTGATTAATAAGTGGGATGTTTTACTGCAAGAAAGAATGGGTTATGTGGACCTGTTCACAATTAAAATTGCGCATTAATTTCTAAATCTGTACTTAAATACATATCCTTATCTTTTTTGTCAAGTTAGAAAATTTAGAAATAAATTTGAAAAAGTCGCACTAAAAGTCTTGAGAACCATTTTATGGGCTATTCCATAGAAACTGCTCCACTCCACCTGTAATCAAGACCTGCACATACGAAAATGAAGGACACAATGAAAATGAGAGTGAGACACACATTAAACAGTAGTCCTGTGGTGGCCTTGTTTACCATTAACCTTTATTTTTATACAAAATACAAAATTCTGAACAAGCGTCACAAATCTTCAGTTGACACTGATTCAAAAAATCCAACAACTTGAGACAACGCGCCTACGTTTTCGCCAAAATTTTTTCATCAGATGCCTTTATTATATACATACGTATACCACATTGCCTCTCACTAGGTTTTCAGTTCACACTTAAAAACTTTACCTCTCACCATTGTTTTTTGTTATTTAAGAGAACGGTATTCTATGTTTGTTATTCGGACAATTCAGGTACTGGCTACTGTTGTAAGCATGGCCTCTCTGAACACTGTTCATGGTCTTGTGTTGCTTCAAAATCTCACATGGATGTATTGCCAAACCTCTTGCTGGCTGACAGTACTAAGCTGACTGCCAGACAACGTTGCACTGCTGTAACTTAGTGGCTGCTTTTGTAATTATTTAGTTATTTACTTACAATTACAATCTACTTTCTCCATGAGTTTCTGTCACTTTGTCCTGTGTCTTTACAGCAAGTTCCAAGGCCAGTTCTCGTCAGTGTTTTAATAACTTTTAATTCTTTTGCCCACTTAAAATGTCTCGCCTTTCCTCAGTACCACTATAGCCTGGGACTAACCAGAAGCTGTGTTCTGTGAAAGCAGATTGGGGGGGGGGCTCAATAACTCACCACCTCAAAACCAAAATATACCAGAACCTTTTAAAAATTTTCTTTGCATTCTAAAACATTTTGGACATCAGTCTTGTTGTGTACATTGCCCGAGCCTAGAAAACACAATGAAATATTTGCAATTTTGACTAGTGTTTAAAACTATTATTAGGAAACAACAATTAAGTAAATCACAATGTGTGCATTCTGATTCAATGCCACAGCGGAGAAACGAAAACAATTTAATAGTGAACTGACAATCCAACAAAGGAAATGTGAGAAACAATTAAAAATTAAAATCAGAGATGAGTGCATATTGTGCATAGGGCCCGCTCTTACATTGTGTACATGTGTAACAGTCCAGACTCAGTCTACGGTTTGACTGCTGTTTTTGGCAAAATTACGGGAAACAGAGTGGATGGGATGCCTCGTATTTGTGTTAATGCATCTAAAAACGAGCCTTGGACGGAGATTCTTCCAGAGGATGTGGCAAATGGGACGACTTGTTGTATACAGAGTGTTTAAAGGTGAGGCTTCTCAGTGTTATCATACTGACTCTTCACAATGTCACCACTGTTAAGCATTCAAATGTTTAGACTGCTGAAAAAGTTTTCTTTCTGTGTCCATGCAAAAATGACCAGAGCAACAAAAAAAAAAAGCAAAAGCAAATAACTTCCACGCTCCATTCAGTATCAGTTAGATTTGGAGGAGCAGTTTCCGCTGAAGGATTTGAAGTTTGAAAAACATACTTGCACGTTTAGGCTGTTAAAATCACAAGAGCCAAACAATCCACAACAATAATGACATTTTGTGAGGGGGAAATTTTAAGACTAACTAGGGCTGAGAATTTTGAAAGATCCAGGTGACATCCAGTCCTTTGATTGTGTTAGAAGTTTGTGGCTGTTGCCATGTAATGATAAAAATCAAGCAAATCCTAGGATATGGTGCTTCCCCACAACGTGCCTGCTCTTTCCTTTTCTTCTGTCATGAACCTTTTGCTTTTATTTGCAGAGGGGTTTCCGACACTCGAACAGCAGTGGGTAGACCTGCTCAACAGCTGTGGCCACATTCTGTACATTTGGTCCTGACATTAGGGATAGAGGGTAGTGTGGGATGAGTTGGAAGCATAAGAACAAGTTATGAGTACAGTAACTGAAAAAGCAATAAACCCCACATACAGACAAATAGAGACTCGCAGATACCATCACGACAGAGGGAGACTGGTCAAAACATACAGTGGGTACGGAAAGTATTCAGACCCCTTTCAATTTTTCAGTCTTTGTTTCATTGCAGCCATTTTCCAATAATCAAAAAAGTTCATTTTATTTCTCAGTAATGTACACTCAGCACCCCATCTTGACAGAAAAAAACAGAAATGTAGAAATTTTTGCAAATTTATTAAAAAAGGAAAACTGAAATATCACATGGTCATAAGTATTCAGACCCTTTGCCGTGACACTCATATTTAACTCAGGTGCTGTCTATTTCTTCTGATCATCCTTGAGATGGTTCTACACCTTCATTTGAGTCCAGCTGTGTTTGATTATACTGATTGGACTTGATTAGGAAAGCCACACACCTGTCTATATAAGACCTTCCAGCTCACAGTGCATGTCAGAGCAAATGAGAATCATGAGGTCAAAGGAACTGGCTGAAGAACTCAGAGACAGAATTGTGGCAAGGCACAGATCTGGCCAAGGTTACAAAAAAATTTCTGCTGCACTTAAGGTTCCTAAGAGCACAGTGGCCTCCATAATCCTCAAATGGAAGACGTTTGGGACGACCAGAACCCTTCCTAGAGCTGGCCGTCCGGCCAAACTGAGCTATCGGGGGAGAAGAGCCTTGGTGAGAGAGGTAAAG